>NC_048893.1:122433510-122653941 GCF_011077185.1 Oxyura jamaicensis
GAGAGGAGAGGAGAGGAGAGGAGAGGAGAGGAGAGGAGAGGAGAGGAACACTAATATTTTACAGCTATTTCTATTTTCATGTAGTGCTGTGAAAAATCTTTTCAACCCCACAAAGTAGCTGTGAAGTTTTAAACTTAATACAATGGTAATGACTTAGACTAAAATGAGAGGATTAGTTATAAAAAGCTTCTCCTAAGTGCTCATTATAGATTAATCTTGGTGGTCTTCTTGTGTTCAGTAGACAGACACCTCCCTCTAGAAAATGCCTGCTCTAAGATATCTCCTGAAAAAGTTTCTCTGTCTTCACTAGTTAGCTGGGAAGCCTAAGGAGATCATCCTCATGGAAATGAGGTCAGTCCTCATGAAACACCTCCTACCTCAGGGTAGAGGAGAACTCTCCACTTAACTATGCTAACTTATAATGTCTAACACTGTCCACACCTTTTTGCCATTTATATGCCTGCTTACTCCTCCCACAGACTTACTCCTACATATCACAGTGTGAAATAAATCATTGCTTTCCCAGAGTATTTTCAGGAGAAAACCTGTCTGAATAATCAAGAACACTGAGTACATGTTTGTCCCCGCAAAAGCCCCTTCCATGTTATGGCAGAAAGGTATTGCATGAGCAGCGTGTGCATTTTACTAAAGGAATGGGGGTTAAATAGAGACTTAAGTCTCTGGTGAAGTTTCTGCACCACTGTATATGAGCTTCAAAAGAGAAATAGTCAAGAACAGTAAATGAGCAAACAATCAAGGCAAAGTGAAACATAAGCACGTTGTAACTTTAGTTTGCATTGCAGAATGTTGTTACTGTGGACACTTAGCAGATAACATTACTTTTTCTTGTTAAGGTAGGAGTCCATTAAAAAAAAGTACACATTCAACAAAGAATACAAGATGTGTCCATGTAAGCAAATAGCAAATGCAGTGCTGATTATGTGACTTTTATTTTATTTTATTTTATTTTATTTTATTTTATTTTATTTTTTCAGATTCAAAGAGTTCTCTTTCTACTGCAGGAACTTACTAGGCTTGCTTTACAGCGAATAAGCAAAATCCCAGTCCAGTAGTTAACACCTGTCATTTGTGCCTTAGTGGAGTACAGTCAACACCAGACCAGGTCAAGCGGGATAGGATTTTGTCTTCTTAAAGATTACACAAGCCTCTAAGCACTGACCTTGCATTTACTCAGCCTCTCCTTTTCCCCTATCCTCTCTTCCTTTGAGCCCAAGATCAAATTCCTAGCAAAACTGAAGGATTTGGATTTGCTGTTTTCTCAACAGGAAAAGATTTCATTGGAAAATTCCAGATTGGCTTAACCCTCAGCTACTGACGGCCAGCTATTTTGGAAGTTGAAAGATTGATTTTCTCCATCATATCATCTGTAATTAAGCTTAATCAATGACTCATACTTAAATATACCAGCAAGTTGCATTTTCAAATGCTTTTTATTAATACTGTATGTGCACTAATAGATTTTCAATGACAGAAAGAACACGGCATCTGTAGGAATACCACATCAGGCAAACCAATGCATAATAAGATAACAGTTTCCTATACAGAGCTAAATTTGAAAATAAACTCCTTTTCCAAACCCTTCAACCCTCATATATGATGCAATATTTAATTAAATAAATAAATGAATGAATAACAAAAATAAAGGGAAAAAATTATCTCCATGCAAAACCATGATGGAGCTTTCTCATGATGCAGAGGAAAGGGGGAGTCACAGTATTAGTCAACAGAGCTTGAAATTCCTTCCAAAAGCTCTGACTACACATCAACCACAGAAAGAGCCAGGAGACAGGGCTGGCTTTTAGAATGTGTGACACATTATTACTACATAATAATCATTATTATTTTGAGGGAGGATTGACTGTAAGGAGAACAGAAAGGCAGCACAGGCTCCAAGACCAATAAAACCAGAGCTGAGAGGAATAGATTATATCTCACAGCTGTTTTATTGATATTTATGCTACAACAGCCAACTAGAGCTCCCTCAAAATTGTCCTCCTAATATTAATGTCTCACTCTAAAATGCAGTACTCCAGGTAGTAACAATGACTTTAAATAGCAGGTTTCAAGCCCTCCCAGGCAGCTCAGCACTCTGCAACAGAAGTAATCGAGCTCTTCCCCAGGAGCCACTGCATATTTGCTAGAGCTCAAATAGCCAGAGCAGAGGAGCTGCTGATGTTTGCTGATTTTGTAATCAAAGCACTTTCTCTAGAGTCAGCAGGTTTGTCCTATTTTTCAGCCTGAAGTTTTTTGAAGTTTCATCACTTTTCTCCTTTCTTTGCAAAGTGCCTTCCAGTTTAAGAGTCTCAGTGTCAAGATTTGTACAAATAAAGATGTAAAAAACACCAGTAGAAAATGAGAACCTGGTGGAATAACACTACACTTACGATGGGTGAGGCTGACAAGAAATGAATGAACAAATAAAATACAATCTTCACTTTAGGAGTCAGTGATTCATCTCATGGTCATGTCTTTGTATGAATTATTAAACATTTTCTTCACTGATCAGGCAAGAGGTTAGTGGGTTCTTTTTATGATCCCAAAGGACCTCTGTAGCTTTAGTCCTGCAGCCTCTGACTGGACCAGTCTGCTAAACAATAGCTTTGCCTTGGACTCCTGTCATTTCTGTTGACCTGTGAAATCTGTTTCCCTGAGTTGTTCAGTGCACTTAACCACAACTCTTAACTATTAGCTCTTGCTGTTTACTGCACTTAACTAACTCTCCATCTCCAGATCCCCAGGGCAGATAATGTGAACAAGCTGCTGGCTTACTGCTCTTACTGTGCTGCTCTTAAGTTTTCACAGTCACTTACTTGAAACCTTTAAGACATTATTTTAATAAGCTTTGAATCAACTTGAATTAGACTTCTCCCTAAGCTTCTGGAGAAAGCACCCAGAGAAGTGACAGCAGCTAGCTAGCATATCCAAAAGCACAGTATCTAAAGCTTAATGTTTCCTTCCAGGAATTTTCCTGACCATAATATAATATAATGTTATGCTGCAGACTGGTGAATGGTAAGCAATCTGTTCTACCTTGCTAGCAAGAAACGCCCACCAAGCGGACACACTCACAAACTTCTCACTGTGGTTCTGACAGTCAGCTTCTCACATTTTTGCATAGTTTCATCAAGCAATTGGAGTTTATTTTTACATGTGTGATCAACTCGTAGCTATTCCAGTACTACTCAGGAAGGCATTTTTGGTGCTTCAGTTAGCCACTTGCATGCCTTGACACGGAGGACAGAGCACCCACACCTCGTGTGCCAGATCACATGCATCAAAGTGACAGCCTCCTGTTGTCACAATGTCACCAAGCAGCTAATTTTCATAACAACAAACAAAAATTTCACCTTCTAAACTAACATGAGCAAAGATACAAAAAGGAGAAATACAACTTTCAGTCAGTTTCATCCTTGGTTTGCATAAAAAACCCTCACACTGCCCAGATGATCATCAGGATGGATTTCCATTCAGGATCCACTTAATCAAACATATGTTTTCCTTAAATGCTCATATTAATTAATAGATTATTAGCTCTGCTCTCATAACTTATGACAACAATTAATGCACATATTTGAGACTTCCACAGCCCTGAGTTGGAAGTCACCTGATCATCTTCTCTGTGAAAATGACTAATGTTATCACATTACAGTGTGATAGTTTTGAACAAGCTCAGAAAAAAAAAAAAAAAAAAAAAAAAAACTAAATCTTCAAGTTTTGTTTTAGCAGAACTATTTTCATGTATGTATAAAACGTATGTTTTTCAAAAACCTAGATTTTGGCCAAATAAATTTGACACTTTGCAGGTCACAACCATGGCACAAAATTTAATAACTTTCCAGCTTTCAGTTTCCTGCATAAGAAAAATAACCTTTTAAAGAGGAGGTCTCAAGAACTCCTTAACATACTCTAAAAGATACTTTTCCTTAGTGTCATACACAAGAATAGGTATGGCTTAATTATTTTAGATGGAATCTCCTATAAGAAGCTTAATCAATAGATTTATCCAGCATGGAAAATATGTTCTGCAAAGGTATAAGCAACAAAAAATAGCATCTATAATGGAAACAGTTAGTGCCAGTACTACTGCCATTGTAAATTCTATTAAAAACTTTAACTTACCCGAGAAAATTCCAGCCATCGATACTGAAAACGTCTACTGAGGTTAAATAACCTTGAATAAACCATCCTCCACACCAGATAGTTGGCAAGAGTCCTGTTAAATCAGACATGTTTTTATCAGACCTCTAAATGCATGTGATGTAATGCAAAGCACTCACAGAAATATCTCCACAAATATTCAGACTGAATGGTGGAAACTTCACCTTGAAAATTAATGAGTGATGACCAAATTGATAAATCCTTACTACACCTATAGCAATCTGTTGGATTTCAGCCAGTTAATATGTAATTCCACAGTGGTAACCATGTTCTAGAAGATATTTATATCGAGCCCATCACCTAGTATGTCATGTTTAGGTAATGTTTTTTTAAAAGGGCAGTTTTCATTTTCCATAAAAGTAGCAGGAATGGTGTCATAATAATAGTTGCACGAAAATTTTGTACATAAATTTAAAAAAATATCAGATTTTTCTTTTGTAAATCAGAGTGTTATCTCTCCTTATTAGCTGGGAAGATAAATTAGTAGGGAAGATAAACCATAGAATAGAAAAGATAATGATCCATAATCCCTCTATACTAAAGATTATTTCATATTTGTGCCTTTCATTAGAAGTTATCGAGATGATATAAGAAAATTTCTTACTACTCACAGTTATTAAAGTATTACCATCCATGTTTTGCAGATGGATAACTGAAATATCAAAACAGGAAATCCCAGCTACAAGATCCTCATAAGAACTGAGGCTGAGAGATCCTGGAAGAACTTGTTCAAACTTCTCTGCAGACCTGACATCTATGACCCTCTTTGTAAAACATCAAGCACTTGACTAGGGTATTTATCTAGTATAGACTGAGCCATCTCCATGCTCAGCAGTGCTTTTATGAGGTAAAAGTGCACTGCAAATAGTCAATTCAAGTTCAAATAGTCTCAAAACAAGCCCACTAATGGCCTAAGTGTACTATCTTTGTGTTATAGATGACATTTTTCACGAATAGTCATTGCCCTAAAGCTACAGACACCCAAAAGTTGTTTGTTGTACACTGGGATACACATAACATTGTGGGCACACCACAGACTTCTCCATAAGGAGGAAAATTGTTCCTTTGTACCAGAAGATGTTGTGATGTCTGAACAACTCCCTCTTCTATAAAAAGCCAATTTCTTCAACTTTTAGTTTTTGTAGAGATGGAGCCACTAGCTGTTCCGGCAGTGTCACTCAGTTAGCTTTATTGATAGATGCTGCCCATACAATCCCCTCTTCCAAATCTCACATTATGTGAAAGCATTTTCTCCACACCAGCATCACCTGAGCCATAACGAGTTTTGCTTCTAACCAAGTTCCTGTCTTGAGCTTCCTGCTCAAGATATGTGGTTGCTGCAAGCTCAAGATCTTGGTCCCTCAGCTGCAGGGCTGATAGTGATGTGAGAATGGAGATGTTTAAGGCAAGTTAAAGAGACGTATTGTCAATTTGTAACTGAGCAAGTTACAACCCAGTCACTCTGGCTATGCGCACACATCCAAGTGGGACACCACACCAAGAGCAGATGGGTGGGTGTGTGCTCTCAGCAGTCTGGCAGAGGCCTGCAGTGGGGACAACTCTGGCCAGGCACAATGGTCAGCAGCTGAGGAAGGCAGGGACTCTGCAGTACCACTGGTTTCAGTTGTCCCTCAGAGCTGCTCCCTCTGAACTGAAGCCAGCATGAGCCTGGGTGTAGTTGTACATCTGTGACAGTCCGGGCAAAGTCTCTTATTTTACGTCTGCACATCCTTAGGGGTTAGAAATACAGTCAACATATTTCACACAGAAAAACCTGAGGGTTTAATCTCAAGCTAGCTGTCACCACAAAGGCAGATGTCTTATACTCGCTATTTTTTATGGCCAGTGGCAACTTCTGTAGGGGACTAGAGAATTGTGAAAAATGTTTATACATCCTGCCTTTTATACTCCAATATCATCCTTCACACTGTGGAGAGAGGCTTTTACAAAACATTGAAGGAAAGTCTTCCTCCCACTTCTTTTCTAAGGCACCCAGATCTGAATTATCCCATGCAACTCAGGGTGTAGTTTTAGACATGCCACATAACCCCAGGTATAAGCCCTCCTTCAGGATACAGATATACCATACAATATATATAAATCCCCACAATATTCATAACATATATCTGAAAAAAGCTTTTTAGCATGAATAATGAAAATTTATAGCACAGTACACATTACAGCAGACAAAAGATCTAACTATGATTGGATGATTAAACCATTTTGACAGAATGTTTAGGGTCATTAAAAACTTATTTCAATCTACAAAACAATAACAGAAAGTATAGATTTTCTCATTAACACATTTTGACAATGTAGAATTTCCTCACTTAATGGCAACTAAAGTGCCCTGAAAGAATACTGCTCTCATTTAATTTGTAAATGACCAGAACCCCAACAGCTTCACAAGCACCTGCCTCCTGTATTTAAGCAGCACTGAACAACATTCTTGTTCCTCCAGTAACTACTGCAAATTCCTTCAATTTATTACAAATGTAATTCTGTGGATCTAAAAGAGCATTTCTACTAGTCCTACCTACTAAAAGGTTTAAAGACATCATTTCCATCAAGTTCATCAGTAAAAAAGCTCAGCTAAATAGACAGCTATCAGAAACCAACTATATAATTCAGTACTTAATTGCTGCAAAAAGTTAATTCTTCCTTCTGTGAACTTTTTCTCATTTGGGGGAGTTTGTCCTTACATTCAAGATGGGGAACCTCTGTCAAATCAACAGTGAAGGAAAGACTGAAATTTTTAAAGGTTGTGTCTTGAAAAGATGACATTCAAAGACACCAATATCAATGTGAATTCAAAAACCTTTGTATTAGTCATAAATGATGAAGCCAAGTGTCAGTTTCAGAAAATAGACCACAATTAATTGAGCTTTGTTTTAATTTGAGAAAGAAAAAAGGCTGACACCCAAAACCAAGCTCTCTGATGAGATTGTAACAATTCCTAATTGTAATCACAGTAGCATCTACTGATGCATAAAATGCAATAAAATAGGAAGGTTTCACTTCAAAGCCCAGGGGAATGTACATTTCTGGGGGATGGGTGTAGACCTTTTCTTTTTTTGGGGTGGGGTTGTTTTTTCATATTTTGTTGTTGATGTTGGGGAGGGGGAGGGAGGTGAAGGGGGTTGATAATTTCATTTTATTTGAGTCTGTTTACTTATTTGGGGGATGATTGTTTTATTTTTTAGCTAACTATATGAATTTAAAATCAATTAATCACCTTCATTCAGGTTAAAAATAATACTTTTTGTTTATGAAATCCCGCAGTGCATATTTTGGGGTGATTTTTATCCAAATTTCACAAATAATATCACTGAGGTTCAGGGAAATTAACCTCCTCAATGGAGTAAAATCCAACACAAAAATAGAACATAGAAATCCTCTCTGCACTTCTGATGAGACCAGAGCATTTGTTGTTTTAACCTTTGGGAAGACTGCAGTACATAGTCCCTTATTTTAAGTTCAAAACAACAGTTACAGAAAGAAGTGTAGACTAACTCTTTCTTAACCAGTATTACCATTGCAGTGATACACACTCCAAAAGGAAGTGATAGAGAGCTTGCTTGCTGGGACAGTTAAAATTATACCAGCATTTATGAATATCTGCTGAAGAAGGCTCCACCCTATCTGGGAATAAAGTAGGTTGCTCATGTAAAATTCTGTGAGTTTGTAATATTTTAATCAATAGACATGGTGGCAATTAAAGAGGATAGATTTAATATGAGATAATGGCAAATTAATTGACATTTTAAGAAAAATAGATCTTTCACAAATTTTGAGAACTGTTTGGAAATTGTATTCATAATTGGGTTGTGAATCAAATTAAAAGAACTGAAAAACATTCATCTATAGCTGGAGGCACAAGTTCTCATTCAATTATTGTAGCTTAGCTCTAATTTTTCAGGGGCAGCTGAAGACCAGAAAGGTGATCTAGTGCCCCCATCCCTCTCTAAAGAAAATTCCTCTTTATGCTGCAGGAATTACCATGTACTTCTCTATTAATTGTCTCACGCTGAAAAAAAAAATAAAATAAAATAAAATAAAATAAAATAAAATAAAATAAAATAAAATAAAATAAATGCAGTAAAATGAGACAACAGAAAGCAGCTATTTATTCTAACAATAAGAATGGTAAAGCTGCTTCCAAAAGCAGCTGCAGAAATCTCTGTAATAAGGACACATTTTACTATATCCTATTCATTGTTCTCCTCTAGGGCACCAACACACAGAAAACAGAGAGGGGAAATAAGCTTGCTACAGAGACCTATGCCCTAGGCTGGACCCACAGCAGTGCCCTGGCTTGGAAATTTCAGACAGTCTCCATTATGTTCCAGCCACACCACAGCACACATTTCAAGCTACACAGAGTAACTTGATTACATTCAGCAGGGTTGTCACTAAATAAATAAATAAATGCCTTATTCTATTAAATTCACACTACACTCTGCCAATATGCTATTTTCTAGTAACATTGCCATGTGAATGTTTTTGCAATTCAAGACTGTTGAGCAGGTTCTCGAAGGGGGCAGTTTATAATAGGATTTTGAGTCCATACAACTTGTCACCTCCATCACTAAGAATGGTTTCTGTAGCCAGGCTTAATTTTCACTCCATTCTTCCCTCCACCTGAAAGAAATTTCACCAAGTATTTTGCCAGATCACTGGGGCATGAACCTTCATTTTGTGCCATGTTTGAAAAGCACCCATGCCAGCAGGTTGCCCATCTGGGAAGTAGACACAAGGGCACTGGAATAACAGTATAAGTTAGGGATAGAAGATTGGTAACTGAGGAGAATATGAACTCAGAGAAAGTGCCTGTCTCTCCAAATGACACTTACTCTCCTGAAATAATCAGAAGTTAATTCACGTTTTAATCACTGATGTAAGTCTAAATGTTTTGAATGCTTTACTAGGAAAATGATCCATGGAAATATTTACTATTAAAAAAAAAAAAAAAATCATGTTGTTTGCATTAATTTAACCGTTTAAACATCATATGGAAAATGATAAATGAGATTACCCATAAGAAAATATCCTTGATAATCTTTTGAATTTTACTGCACAGGAAAATTTTAACACCTTATTGTTAGCAGTTTGCATTAAGATGATTTCTGATTTTCTCAGACCAGATAACAAGGTTGCTTCTGGAGCAAACTATGATATTTTAATAATGAATATTATTATCTAATAGATAAAGATAAACTTTATTATCATGCAGTGACTCTTTGGATGGATTTTATGTATAAGAATTTGTTAAAGTCTTCTTGGGTTGAGTTTAGCTCTGTATTTGACATTTCTAACATTTTATGATGCAATTTTTCTTAGTGAAAACTGAGCAGAAAACACTTATAGTGTTGGTTCCCACAAACCGTTATTAGCTATAAGATTAACAGCCTGAATATATTAGAAATCAAAGACCTCAGCCTTAGCGAATCAGGAAGCTGGTTTTGAACTTCGCTCTGATGGGCATTGAAGTTATTTCTGGTCACTACTCCAGCCTCTCTGCCATGATACACACTGGTTTAGCTTCTCTAACACTCATAGATGGGTTTTTCTTGAAATTAAACTAAAATCCTAATGAAAAAAAGCATCCAGGTATTTACTGTGTAGTAGTTACATTTGCATGTAAGTGTGTTTGTACACAAGGAATAACTAATTCTCAGTTGTCTTGCTACATATGTCTCTTCTAAATCACCTCTTATCCCCATTGGCATAGCCAACTTTATGAGATACAAAGCATGGACAACCCAAATCATTCAGAAGACTTTCTTCAGCAGACTGACTTTCGTGGTTCACTAATGATATTTGTCTGAATTTAATGAAGTAAGAATGTTTGACAATCTGTAGGCAGAACAAACGATCATCTTCATGTTTCTTATTACTTTTACAGGTACTATAAATTAGCATAAACATTCTGTCATTGGAGGTACAGAGCAGCAATATAAGAACAATGCTTCCAAATTATTCTTTTTTTCTGAAATGAACATTTGGTGGTGGCCATACTGTACAATCAACTAGGAATTATTTTGAGAGATGAGAGCCTGGCAATGGTTTTTAAAAGTTCAGCAACACATCTGAGTGGAGAGTGAGAGCAAATTATCACAGAGACAACTTAGATGTTATCAGCAAAAATGCTTCCAAATAGAACATCATCTTCACATACCCTTTATTCATCACATTGCTAGAACCTCTTTCTTCCCTATGCAGAGCACATCCATTGTGAGCTGCTTGCATTTTTCTAGAGGTATGCATTTTTCTAGAGGATTTCACAAGATACAAGACCCTATACAGGTAAGAGAGGCTGAAAGGATCTGCAAAGGATCTGCTGAACTTTACTGCAACATGTGTTTTGAGTAAAAAGATGCTTGAAATTATTTTTTTCTGCTGCACTCAAATACCTATATCCTCCTTCGGACAAAACCAAGGAGATCTTTTGCCCAGAGACATGATTCCAAGAACCTCTGAAGCACCTGAAAATCCCAGGAAAAGCCCAGCATTCGATGTCCCATCATAAATATGGGTGAAACCATCCTTACTTTTTCCTTTCATTTTCAAGTATCCTGAATAAATCTTTGAAGTACTGGGGAACACGGACAATCACATTTTCTGAAGGACCTATGTCTTTGAGCTCAGGGTAGAGTCTGGTGTCAATCACTTTCTTGATGTATCCCAGCCAGTCAAACTGAAATGACAAAAAGAAGGCTGGTCAAAGCAGTTTATCAAGGAAGATGATTCATAAACTAACTTGCACTTTTGAGATTAATGGTTTCAAAGCTTTACTTACTAAAAATTTAGAAACTATTGCAGTTGTCTTTACATGTTTTCAGACCTCGCATAATTGTGTTTAAAAGAACATACAAACATTCCTAGTAATATTCCTTTAACATGTTGTCTTTCCACACTAGAATTTATTTTAATTACATAGGTCAGAAATTAAAACAATAGTTTTAATTTCCACCACCAACCTGTGGAATCATGGCACTAAGCTCCGATATGTTCATTTTATTGTACATCACCTCGCTTGTTCGATTTTCATATGGAATCATGATCTGGGAAAAAAAAAAAAAAAAAAAAAAGACAACAAGATGGTGAAAACCAGGCTCATCTTCCAAGAATGTGTTCTTACATCACTAATGTCCACCATAATCTCAGTGCAAAAGTATCTCACCACCCCTTTTGCAAGTGTTCATGACATTAACTTCCCTTTCTGAGGATGGCATTACCTAGGAGAATTGGAATATGGTTCATTGTCAGCTTAACTCATTACTGGGAAATTTGATGAGCTGCAAGTCTTCTTTGAACACAGTAGACCAATTTTAGTTCCAATTATAACAAGAAAATGTATGTGGATTCATAAGAGGCAAAAGCACACCTTGACCTTTAATACTTACTTGTCTTATCATCTCAGAAAGAAGCCAGTTCCAAACTGTATTGTTTAAAGGGTCAAATCTGAGATGGGTATGCTGGAAGAATATCTCATCTCTTGGATTTGAACATGTGCCTGATTCTATCTGAGGGAAAAGCCAGACACACACCAGTATCTCCCCATTTACCAAGTATCCCGATTTCCATAGCAGAAAACTTGAGCATATAGGCCAGACATAAGCTAAAGCATTCACAAAAGCAATCTCTCATCTAATTGACCACAGGAGCCACACCTCAGGATCCCCAGCAGTATCAAATCCAAGGATGTAGCAGAAGAAATACAAAAATACAAAGCAAGTCCTTTTATAACTGACAAGGTACGGTCAGATTCCAAGATGTCAGCTTCTTATCTTAACAGAGAAAGAAGCCAAGTACAAGATAAAGTTCAACATTTTGTCAGTGTTCAGGAGAAACAAGAATTTCTGATGACAATTTCAGCCCCATTCTAAGGTAAATTCTGTACAACAGGCTTTTTGCTGCAGAGTTTAAACAGGACGGAGATTGACGCCAGACTAACCAGACAGCTGGAAGTTCTCCAACCAAAATTCTACAGTAAATGTCTGTGGTTTTACTGTTGCTCAAGCCATACAGAACAAAAAAAAAAAAAAAAAAAAAAAAAAAAAAAAAAAAGACTAACTTCTCCCTTTCTGCAAATTTCATTTATCTGACAAATCTTTAAAGTCTTCTTGAACTCATTTGCTCCATTCCTCTCAAAAATTTTCCCCTTCCTCCAGTAATTCAGATCTACTCAAAAACTTCCTTGTACACAACCAAATCTCTTGAATCATACCATTCCTCCCTAAATCCAATATATTTCCCTTTATTCTTGTTGTCTCTCTTCCTGAACACACAAGTTCTTCGTTATGTATGTTCACTAAAAAAAGAGTATAGAGGAACATGAGACATAGTAAAAGCCAAAGTGACAAACAAGACTACCTCCTTCAAAATCATGGTAAGATGTTTATGTGATTAATTGTGCTCATTAGGGATCATGTAACAATACACGTCCCTGGACTCATGCCTAATATGTGAACATATTTTAGAGACTTATTCATACTATAGGAATATTAGGTGACTGTGAGCAAACATGGCTTGTTGCATAAAGGCATGCATTACTAATCCTGAAGGCTATTACATGATCCATGTCATCTTATATGGCAACTTCACATACCCTGTTTGTGGATTAAAGCTCTGTAAGACACTTGCCAAATAAAACATTAGAACTACCAGAGGTAGCAATGCATCTTATCACATCACCAATAAATAGAACAAACAGTTCCTGTTTCTCAAGTCCACGGAATCACAATGAAGTATCTGCTCATTATTTCAGCCAGGCTAGGTAATTGAAACAGAATATTGGCCTTTACTTAGAGATTTAACAAAATTTCATCTCTGCTTTCAGTCGAGAGATGGAAACACTGATTTACTGCTATTTGGATGGCTCTCCGTTCTGCACACAGACACACACACACACCAATAAGACATATCACTGCCTTTCCTCCTGTTGTAGACGGCAATAGCAGTACCCAGGGAAAAGTCATTTTCTACTGCCACCTCTTCTGAGAAAGAGGTTTCTCTATTAACAGCAGAACCAGCATTTCACAGAGGACAGTGGAAGAGAGAGTTTCTTTTCCATGGTGATATGAAGAAATCCTCAGTTCTCTTGGAAGTTCAGTAAATCAGTGTCAGGCCTATATCCCTAACTTTTGCTGGTTTTCCAGCACTGAGGGAAACTCTTCTCTCTAGCTCTGGAAAAAGCAGAAACATTAGTGGACTTGCAGCTCCAAGGAGCAGGATTCCTGCAGCAGCCACACTAAAGGAGATATAGGGAAGCAGAAATATCTCTTCAGCCTGCAACAGCCATAAAGTATAAACTGAACTCCACAGGGGACCAAAAATGTCGCCAACTAAATCAATCAGATCTGAGTGCCAGATTTAAATCTGCTTAGTTTTGATAATCCAGTTGGTCCCATAAATGAAAAAAACTCCTGGAGTTTCTTGTCCCTTCTTCCAGGGCACCCCAAGAAAGCAGCTCAGGAGCTGACTGTGGCACTACTATGACCACCCACCCATTCACTAACTACCAAGTGCCACTATCCTAACTCACTCTTGTGCTGCTTTTAGAATTCCTCAGAGAATGAACCAGTCTGCTCCTTGAATATATGGTAATGTATTCACAACACAGCTGCACAACAGGGACTCAAATTCTACCCAAGTTCAAAATTAAGAAACATTAATAATTTAAAGGACCAAGGGCAATTGGCTAAGGGTTTTATTTGTTTGGTTGGTTTTGTTTCTTTTTTTTATTCAATCTGCCCCTGAGAATAAAATATTCTATTTAACAATTCACTAAGGCAGGAAGACTGTTAATTCTGTTTTTCATCAAGTTCTGCTCCTTTCCTTCTCCTTCCAATAACCATTATTGCTAAGGTTGTGATATAATGCCTTTCCATTTTGAAACAGGACTGCACTTTGTATTTAAAGCTATCTTCAATACCACATAAAATTACCTACCTCAGCTATTTTAACTTCCAGCTTTAGAACTGACTTCATATCGGACTCGGCTCGTGAAGCATTTGCTCCCAGAAGCACTGCTGTATCAACCATGAACTGCAAAAAGGCATCTCGGTACTGGAAAAAAAAAAAAAAAAAAAAAAAAAAAAAAAAAGAAAGGAAATTATCACTGGATTTGCACTTCAAGAGAGCTGCAGCAGTAGGTCACAAAATGCCCAGCCATAGCAGGGAGTAGAATACTTTGCACTTTCATTCCCTTGCAACCAAAGTTATAATTTCCTTACCTTGAGTGCCCACTTTCATTGAAGAGAAGAGGGGAAATAACACAATAAACATACTGTGCATGAGAGACTGAGATACCTGCTGTGGTACACAACTCTGAATCTCTGTGTAAATCTCAGGAAATGCAAATGACACTTCTGGATTAGATTGAAAACACAAATCTAATGATGGGATTAGACGTGTATGTGTGTACACAAATATTTTTTTGCAGTCTCATACCGTAATCAGCACAGGACTGAAGTACTTATAGGCAAGTGGAAGCTTAGTGGCTGAGAAGACTGGGAGATAAACAGACACTCCACTGACCTCTCTCCTCTATTTCTGCCACAGCACTGCAACACATGTTCCTACTACAGTGTTCTGCTCTCCCCAGCTATTCTTAAAAAAAGCACATTTTAGTCTAGTGTATATACACAAAGGTTAGCACAAAACACTGCATGTAAAGATACTGTAGTGATTTTTGTGCTACCTCTCTCTGAGCATCATCTTTAAGAGGTTTGAAAGGGATCAGATTGCTCCTCATCAACTCCTGCTGGCCCGTAGTCCTCCAAAAGAAAAAACTTTTCCCAATACATCACCACCTTTAATCTTTGAATAGATGCAGTTATGTGGATCCTGGCATCATCTGGTCGGATGGATGTGGCTAAAAAACTCACTAGTTTCTCACAGAACTTAAAAGGGAAGCAAAACTCTTAAGACCTTAATCTTAAGCGATTTGTACTTTATGATGATCGAACTGCTTGTTTTCTGTGAGTTGTTGGCTGCATGTTCTTGATGCTGCCCACAGTCTTTCATCAAAGGAGGGTAAAAGAGATGTTGCCATTGTCAAGTATTGACACATATGGTAAACCTCATCAGTTTATGACTGCTGTCCACAGAAAAGCAGCAAGAAAACTAGCTGATAAGCTGCAGCAGAGTACAGAGAAATCACGAAGAGAGGGGGAAGAAGAGTTAATGAATCAGTGCGATCCATTGAGGAACTCTTGTTCCCTGCATTTAATAAATTCAGGTTAATTTGATGATAGTCATATGTAATGGCGCTTGAAATGAGCTCAGATTTCTGACCTAATTGAACCCAAGACGCTGGCCTGGAGGGCAGCTCACCAATGTAGCAGTATCCATTTCGTTGAGACAGTCTCGATTTTCTAGTCACTTTGTGCATAGTCTGGGAAATCCTGGGGCCTCCCCTGCAGTGGATTGGGGGACTCTGTTGCCACGAGGTCAGGTGAAGGTTAAGGCAAGGGTAGCTGTAGCAGCTGCTAATGAATACTGCCAGCTTTTCCTGAATGCAGTGTGCCTGCAGACTTTCTTCTATCTGACCCCTGATTATGGAGGGTCAAGCACCCTTTTAGTCCACACCACTGAGAGGCCTATATGAGAGCCATGCTCAAGGCACTGTTCCCAGCAGCAATCAACAGATGCACTGGTTCACAAAGAAGAGGTGAGTGAACTTTGTCTGGCACACCCATCTTTAGATAGGGTGGTCACATGCCATAGGACATGGTCCCCAGGCACTGCTGGTGTAATTGACTTTTTGTCGGGCTCCTGGACCCAGATGGTGCCTTGTAAAGAGGACGCAGATCTGTAAGTCTCAAACTGCAGGCAGTGCCTGCAGCCTCTTGCTCAGGCACATGGTCTTCTAGCATGTGCACTTTCAGCATGTTTGCAGACAGTATGAGACCGGGGGAGGTGGGTGAGAAGGTTTGTCTGATGCATCATATGGTTGTGTTGCCACTCAGAGGGACCTTGTTAGGCTGGAGAAATGGGCCAACAGGAATCTAATGAAGCTCTACAGGGGGAAATGCCAAGTCCTGCATAGGGTGAGAAATAACTCCAAGCACAAACTCAGGCTGGGGGACAACTGACTAGGAAGCAGTTTTTCTGAAAATCTCAGGAAGTCCTAGTGGACACCAAGATGAACATGAGCCAGCAATGTGTCCTTGCAACAAAGAAGGCCAACAGCATCCTGCACTGTATTAGGCAGATTGCTGTCAACAGGTTGAAGGAGGTGATCCTTCCCCTCTACTCAGCACTGGTGAGGCCACGTTTAAGTGCTGGGCCCAGTCCTGAGTTACCCAGTACAAGAGAGACATGGCTGCACTGGATTGGGTCCAGCACATGGCAACAACGCTGATCAAGGGCCCAGAGCATCTGACATACAAGACAAGGCTGAGAGAGTTGGAACTGCTCAGCCTGGACAAGAGAAAGCTAAGGGAGATCCTATCTATGTGTATAGATACCTGATGGGGGGAGTAAAGATGACAGACACTACTCAGTGCTGTACAATGACAGGTCAAGAAACAATGGGCCCAAACTGAAACATGAAATTCCATCTGAACACAAGAAAACACTTTTGTGTTGTGCAGTCTCCATCTGTGGAGATACTCAAAACCTGACTGGTCATGGTCCTAGGCAGCCTCCTGTATCTGTTTCTGCTTGAGCACTGGAGTTGAACTAGGTGGTCTCCAGAGGTCCCTTCCAAGTTGAAAGAAAAGCAAGGGAGACCCCAAATCTCATTAAACTCTTCACTGGAGAAACTTTGCAAGAGTGTTTTTGGTGGTGATGTTTGTGGTGGTGGTACTGTTTTCTAATAGGAAATATCTTGAAAATTGAAACAAACCACAAGATTTTCTCAGTTTGGAGCTCCACAGAGCAAAGTCCACAATGACAAAAACTGAGGGAAAAAATGGACATTTTGAGTTTCAGTTAATGCTACTTACAGATTTAGCTTCTGTGGTGTTTTCTAGGTAATCCTCTCGAGATGAAAGAGAGAGGCTCGCTTGATCTAGCTGTTAAAAATAACAAGAAAAAAAAAATTAAATAATTAAATTCATCAGAATTCAGATTTAGCCATATTAGCAAACTTGAAAGAGTTCATGTTTTTCTGGCAATTACAGTAGGTGTGTGTAAATACTTAATACATAATATATTGCTGAAGACAAGCCTGAGTGCCACATAATTAAAAAATAAAAAATAAATAACAGAAAAATGCTGGCAGACATTACTAAATTCACATTAGTATGATCTGGAAAGCCTCAGATGCCCCCTGTAATATTTGAGCTATCTACTACAGCAAAGTATCACCTTCCATGACTTAAGTGTTTATGGCTCCTTTAGTAAGTAGGGTAATGCAAAAGGAGTGGGTCTACAGGATCAAAGATTCATGCTGTACATACTTCAGTGGCAAAAGAGCAAACTTTGGACATACTAGTCTAGTGTGTTGACCAAAAGTCCATTAGCTGCTGGAGCATGTCCACTGCTGTGTGCCTGGAAAGCATCATTAGCCTTCTTTGACAGAAAACATGGTTGTACATTTGAGTTTCACCCTAGACCAGTATTGAGTGCTGTAATGAGTATTTGGCTTTTGAACAGAGGTACAGCTGGATTCCAGCCACAGAAATCATTGCATGCACACATGCATGCACAAGAAATTTCTAAACCAGTCTTGAAAGTTCAATGAGATCTGCACTTTGTCTTTTGAATGAAATGACTACACGGGAGTGCTTACATAATGTTTCAAGTTCTTAACTAGGCAAAATTCACAGTCAGGCAGTATTCTTAAAATCACTACTGGAAACTGAGATTTCACAAAACATGTCAATGTGATCAAAACAAATTAGGATATAGAAGCCAAATCTGAAAACATAATTCACCTAGTTTCTGAACTCTGCATAAGATACTCATGGGAATAGAAAGAATGGAAAAAAAAAAAAAAAAAAAAAAAAAAGTTTTTTTCATTCTAAGATTATTATTTTAATGTTGTATTTGTTTTTGAAAAGATAAAAAATGAAGAGATCATACCTATTCATGCTACTTTACACACTCCCTTTTTACTTTAAATCCTACAGCATTTATATTTCACATTTTCTACACACATAAAACTGACCTATGCAAATGCAAATAGAATCTCAAATGGGTGAATAAACTTCATCTTGTCCTCTACTGAGTGCTTTTCTCAAGCTCTAAAATATACCAAAACCATAATAAAACAAATCCTCCACTGAAAGCAGAGTAGCTGTGATGTTGAGTGCAATTCTGATTCTTTGAAAAACAGGATCATCTTTTTCTGCATATTGAAGAAAAAAATATAATAAATGACTCATACAATAGATATTTGTCTATTTCAGTTATGTGACAGTTGCTTTAAGTGCCCAGCCAAATTTTCCTGGCTTAAGAGTCAGATTTGATAATCCACTGGAACTAAGAAAGTACAAATATGAGATAGAAACAAAAAAGTTAACCAACATTTTTAGTCCAAATTAAAAAATAAAAAATAAAAAAAAAAATTGAATGCTGAACAATGTTTAATTTGGAGCTTCTCCTTTTTTTCCTGTTCTATTTATGATTTTGCAATGCTGAACAAAGAATTTTGCAATAGAGCCATTTTCACAAGCAGATTGAAATACTCTTTGGTACAGCCACACTCCTGGGAATTTGTTAAAACATTGACAAAGTAGAATACTGGCTGATGCATTCTGCAGATCAAGTTCTTAATCAAATTAACAACAGAATCCCCAAAGGAATAATATGTTATTCAATTCATTTCCAAGGGATCAGCAATATAGTTGTATCCAAACCCTCCGCTGGCAGGTGACTTGGCCTAAGAGATTATAGTAGGAGTATGACAGGAGATAGCTAAATATTTCCTCTTTTTATTCCACCATTTCAGTACTTTTAAATGAATCTCAAGCCAAAGCAATCTTGACAGGATCCAAATAGCATCTTAGCAGCATGACATCCTTAATACTTGAACTGTTGATCTGCTATTGCCTTGACCATTCAGGAAACCTCCCTAGAGACAGGGAAAGTTACTGCTGAATTTCGTACTAGTCAAACATCTCAGTCAAATGACATTCCAAAGAGCTGATTCAGAATCAACATCCACTTCAGAACCACTGAACCCGGTTCTGTCCAACTCTTGTCCAAGACCCAAATACAATGTATTCTTGAAAGCATCCCTACAGCTAGCCAGGATGCCAGCAATGTAAGGACCATAAATATTATTTTGCTGTGATGAATGGTGTCATAGCTTTCTTCCTTGTTCCTTCTCTCTTGCCTTCATAAATTACATTCTCATAGCAGTGGAGAGCTGGCCTACTCTGGTTACTCATCTCCACTTCCTAAACAACAGCAACACATTTGGCCCAGGCACTCGATCTTGCCATGATGACATCTCACAGTAACCATTATAATTCTCTCTGGAATTTTGTCAGACTACAGCTAGACAATTTTTTATTATTTTTATTTTTTTCCTTCTCACTAATGTAAACTGTTGTGTAATGCCATGCATTGCTAGCAAACTTTGTGCTTTGGTGCAAAACAAAAGAATTTCAGTAAAGGGTTATTCTGTATTTCAGGTTTAGAAGTGTTTGGGATACATTTTTCGTTGTAAGGTGCTGCATAAGCACAAGATAACATGTTTCTACCTCAAGAAAAATATCTCATGTTCAAAATATCTGTGACCAATTCATCATTCCTCATCTTCACAGAAAAAAGCATTCTTCATACAACTGATATTGTTATAAGCAGCACCCAGAACACCCCCAGGACAAGATATCCACTACTCTTATTTTCATACACGTAGACCCTGGACATTAGTCCACTGGGAATATGCTTTCTCCTTTTTGCTATTTGAAAGGAGAAAATGTCCTGTGCACATATATTTTTCAAGAGCATGTGGTACCCAATGGTTTCTACATTCCCGGAACTGGCACCCAGGTACACATGTAAGCTAGTAGATAATAGCAACAATAGTTAAATGTAAGCATTTGGCTTGTATGCATGTTTTAAAAAATGAGATCACAAAATGCCATGCAGAGTAACCTAATAGATATCTTTACCTTCAGGATATACCGGTTGGAGATTTTGTCATCAGCAGCCACATATAAACGGATGAAGACAGAGTTACTGTATTGACCACGAAGAGTTGCCAGGGTCTGGACTAAGCTAAACCTCCTCTCTGACCACAGCCCCTCAGGTCCAATGTTGGATTCCAGCACAGGCCAGCGGAAAGGGGAGTGCCTCAGTATGCTTAGCAGTGGTTTCACATCGGCTTTTTCAATTTTATCTGAAATGTCAAAGTGTGACAACTGTTACATTCCAGACAATTCAAATCCAGCAGCAGCCATGGGAGATGCAAGGATTTATCAGTGCTGATTGATTTCTCAGCAGGACAAAGGCATTGCTGAACCCCAGCGCCTCTGCTCTGCCTGTGAACACAGAGGCACAGCAGTTTATATGAATCAAGTTTAAAAAGAGGCATATCAGTGCCTTTTTAAAAAGGCAAAGGCCTGCAATTAAGTATATTTTTAATATACCATCCACGATCAAAGACAGAGAAGTGAGCAGCTGGGCACCGTGGCTGCAGGGCAGCTGCCCGAACTGCTGAGCCTGCCCCAGGAAACCATGTCTGCAGGAGAGTGAGAAGGACAAAGGGCACGTTGATGGACAAAGTCCACTCCTGCCCAGCCCATTTTTCACCCACCCAGTTGCACAAAGTTTGTGCTGTGTCCCAGCTAGTGCACATCAACCCTACAGAAAGTGACAAGCTCAAGGAAAGCACTGCCCAAAAGTGGCTGCAGGACTTCCCCCACTTGGCACCCAGCTAACTCACAGTTTCAGAGCTCAGGGCTGCCTGAATCCTGCCCTGTGGAAGTGTTTTGATCACAGGGATTTAGAAAAAGGTGGAGGATGCTGAGAAGCAGACTCTCAAAGTGCCTTAGGAGAATTTCATCAGGTAGCTCCTCTGATACACCAGGCAGGGTGTATACCTTGGCAGGGTTTTAGCTTCCTTTTGCACACATAAGGATTCTTTCACAGAGCCCTGATGAACAGAGGTCTCTGCAAAAGTGCTTCCTTGTGCTTTAATGTACCACTGCTTTGACTTCAGGAACAAGCAGAGGACCCTCTGCATTCAGGTTGAATGCAAATCAGCAAAACTTGTGACTCTGCACAAAGCTTCATGGACTTGGGTGGAGAGAAAAAAAAAAAAAAAAATCTGCCTTTATAAACATGGCTAACACAGCGGTGTCCCAAAATCAGACCACTTACTCTCATTCATACAGGATGCATAAAGGATCTTGGCCTTCTGTACAGCTTCACTGTCCTGTCTTTTGCTGATTGGTTTCTCAAGTAATGCTGAAAAAAGAAATTACATTTTTTCAATACCTTGGAAATTCTGGGTATGGTCTGTTTGCCCGTGTCAACATTTGCTTCAGTCATAGCACTCAGTTAATTGAGGATGAGGTTTCACATGTATTTTCTTAGGCAAGAACACAGGCAGGAGAGATGAGAGGTATTTTCACTTTTTCCCACCTCCACACAGGATATACATACTTTTTAAAGGACTACTATAAAGACAACTTACTGACTCTTGCTCACAAAGAACTACCTCAGCAAACAGAGGTGACAGGAAATCAGGGGAGGTGGATGGGAGCTAGCACACAGGGCGGAGAGACTAAGAAGTTTTTTTTTTTTTTTCAGGTGGCTGAGCTCCTGGTGTTGGCATGGGGTCTAAAGGAGAACGTGGTAGGATACCAGGAGCAAGACTGTTGGGGTTTATTTCCACCAGCTCTGCCACTGCTGAAAGCACGTGGCAGAGAGCTGCGCTTTTGTCCATCAAACACACACAGCTTCAGCCTTGTAAATAACACAGAAAGCCAAGTGTGTAACCACTATTTGAAAAGCTGTGTTATATAGCTCCCTCACACCACAGTTGCTCACCCACCTCGTTCTGGAAAACCAAACTTGTTTTCCTAAGCTGTCATCTCTCTGTGCAAACATTGCGCTCATCATATTATGTAAGGAAATGAAATATGCAGAATGCTTCTGAACCTCAGCAGTTCACACTCAGCTGCCTCAAGCCATTTATCCAGGCTTTAGACTAGCCATGATGTTGTTGCAGACATATGTACTGTGGCTAGATGCAGATCAGCTTAGCTTCAGCAAATCCATCAGATTGGGTACAGCACAGGAAGAGCACTTCTATGACTAAGAGAAGCAGGGTAGTACTTGAGCACAGCACAGAAAATGGGCTAGCAAACTCTGTTGGACCTGACGTAGTTTTGTGAGACCGAAACAGGTCATGCCCAACATTACCTTATTGTTACGGGAACCATTGGAAAGATTGGTTTTCCTAGAGCCATCCCAAATGCCTCCTGATGGGTGCTCAGCCAGAGCTAAGAAGCCTTGAAAAATTCAAGAGTAACTTTCCTATAGCATACTCCCCAATGAGTATCTCTCTGGGCTTCAGGAGGGTTTATGAGCAAAGGCACAGTGGAGATTGGCCCTACGAGATGCTGCGCCTGCCTGAGTTAAGAAGCATGTCCCACACATAAAGTAGAACAAAGTGCAGTGCAGGGGTCCCAGGTCTGCCAAAGTCTGCAGTTGGCCCGTGGAACCTCATAACACCTGTCATGGTAAAACCAAACCTCTTCTACGTGGAGCTTATTCAAGAACCTGCCATGCTTCACCTTTCAGATACTTTACACCCATGTCCAGAGCACCTACACTCAGGAGACCATACTGCTTACTTCAAAAATGTATTAGTCAAAAAGTACCCTAGTGATGACCAAGTGCCACTTGGTCTATTCCTCCAAAATCCCTTTTCTCCTTGGGAGAAATAAAATAAAATAAAAATAAAAATAAAAATAAATCTGCTTGGATCTTTGAGAAATTGAGAAATGTGTTGAGGTTATTCCCTTTTAGCTATGGATAAGATACGAATAAAAAACTGCTGGACAGGATTCCCAATAGTTTTGGTTTCACATCCTCAAGTTCTTAATATTTCTCAATTTCTTAAACACAATATCATACCAATCATTGCCACTTATCTCTAGTGTGCACAGTTCTTAGCAGAATAATCAGACCTGTTCATGTTTTAAGAAAGACCTGTTCATGTTTTAAGAATGACATTTTAAGAGAAACTATAAATGAAACCTACATAAAACTAAGGATGAAAAAACACACTCCTATTAAAGGTGTTGTAATAACTTCTGTTCCTGCACACGGCTGCACAGCCGTGAAATTTTGAAGCTAATAAAATTCAATAGCTAAAGCCCAGCTAAAACTCAAGAGAGATACAGAGGATGACATCCAATAAAGTAAAATAAACTCTAGGAATACACCTGCATAAAATCCTCTTAATATGAGACCTGGTGTTTTCCCATCAGATCACCTTGTTATGTGACAGAATGAAGCTGTAACTCTTCCTGCACTTTTGCAAAGGGTAAGGTAGGGTAGATGCTGCCATTTTGTACAGAATTAATGTATGAAGAAAATTCTTGGTTCCAATGATGTCAAATCCAGTTATCAAAGATGAAAACCTTAATAAGAAGGTTGAATCCTCTGTTTGGACACTGAAATAAGGGATGTTGTCCATGTGTGCTCTTCAGACTACAGAAGTTCTTCAACATTAGCCTCAAGCTTCCAGGAAGATTTAGAAGTTCAGATCTGGAGCACTGGTCAGATCCACTTGCTTTCTGCATTAGCTAATATACAATCCAAATATAAAGTTCAGAAATTCTCTGTCTGTTCAACACACAAGTATTTGTAGCTACTTTATGTGTTCTTGAATATTCAAGTTCTTCCAAGTACCTGCTTTTCCCCCTCACTAGGGGAACATTTGGGCTTACACAAATCCACTGAGGAACTCAGTGTAATAGTTTTCTCTTAAGCCCACTGGCTGGAAGTAGAAACTCTGGCCCTCTCTGGGAGAGTCAATGTTTTGACTAAAGCAGTTCACTCAGCACTGAGAAGGACACTGAGTTTGTTCTTGAGGTGTTTCTGTTGTCACTGCTGTTTTTGTTGGTTTTTGTTTTTGTTTTGTTTTGTTTTTCTGAACTGAGATAATGTTCTGAATGAAAAAAAAACTTGTTTTAAAATGAAAAGCACCAACTTCCTAAAGTAATCTTCCATTTTAGGACTCCACATACTAACTGCATTTGACTTGAGTCTATAGGCAGTTTCAATAAAACAAACAAACTATATATATATGTATCCTTCAGCAGATTTTCTGATTATGAAAGAAATTTTATCCACCTTCCATCAGCACCTTTTAGTTTCATCTTTAGAGGGGAACTTTTAGGAATGGATCCCTTGCATGAGACACACAGTACTCTAACAATACTAAAAACTTGAAAAAGTAATTCATTTGCCAGCTCCCAGTTAACTCTTACATTGATAAAGATGGAATAGCAATCTCGCCAAAGAGACTAGAAAATCAAAACATATAAGGTCATTTACATTACTCTGAAAGAGCACAGGATCATGATTACTGGCAACGACAATTTAACAACTCATTGCTATTACTGACTTACGTCACCAGCCTGCCACAAGTGCAAAGCACAATGTCATAGCTGAAAACCACCATGACAAACAAAATGAACCAACATAGCTTAAACCACCATGAAGACAAAGCCTTTGATCACCTGTCCCTAGCCAAATATAAAGTACAAGTTTGAATGGCTGTTCTAGCAAAGCAGCTCTTGTTCTTCCATCATGTCTTTTGTTTCCTTCACTTTCAAATTAATTCCAAGTTATTCTGTTAGGAATAAAAGGGGTTTTGGCCTGTGCTATTGATCTAAGCACCTCATTGTCTGTGTTTCTTTATGCACAGAATGCTCAGAGACAAGATTTAAATCTGTCTTCACATAAAACTTAGTTATGGCAAATGTCAAAACCTATTGGTAATTCTGCTCTGCAGCGCTGAAACAACATAACTCATCTCTTTGAGCATCTATCTCTTGCACAGTCAGAAAAAAGCTGTTCATGCTATCCCAAGCTTACTGAGGTCACAAATTGCTCCATCATTCTTTTTCTTCTACGAGGGGCTGAGGGCAGAGAGGTTCCTGCTGCAAACCAAAGTTCTTCTGCTCGTGGCAGTCTAGGTCAGGCAGGCTTACATCATTGCCCTCCTTGGCCCTTGTGCAAAACACAAAGACAGCATCACCAACAGAAAACACACCATGGCTCAGAATGATCCTCAGTTGCCTGAACTGAAAATGCTCAGGCAGGCAAAAAGGAAAAAAAAGAAAAAAGCCACAGCTGGGGTGGGGTGTTGGGTTTGGGAGGGCAGGAAGGAAGGTCTTTATTGGGTTTCCTTCAGACAGTGCTTTTCCAGGACAACAGGGCTAAAAAAGGCCAACTTCCTGTGGTTCTCTACCCTACAGCAAATAGCAATCATCTGGTGTCGAATGTGAGAGCAAGGCACTTTGCAAAGTAAGCTTTGCTATTTTGTGTGTGTGTGTGTGCATGTGTATTTAAAGTGGCTAAGAATAATTTTGTGGCTAAATGTTACCTTTAATCTCACTTTCCATTTCTAGCCCTTGTTGATTTTCCTGCCTACTGTCTTACAGAGCTTTGCTTTGGTTTTTGACCACCATATTTTATTCACAGTATTTTGAAATCCTTTTCCACCTTCTGACCTGGAGTACAGGAAAAAGAAGTTGTACAGATCTGTAGGGAAAAGTAGTATGCATACCATTTATTCATATTAGAAATAAAGATTCAAGTTATGAGGATCCTGGTTTGCAGACTGTATATGTAGTGTGCTCTCAGACAGTTTTCTATATACACAGTGTCTCACAGGAATGAAATTCACGTTTATTTTTTGTTCTATAGAGACAACATAAGGTTTTCCTGCACTCTCCAGCCATAGATATGGAGAATACATAGTGCTAGTAAAGATAGTAGCATTTTTTTTCCATTCATTTTTGTCCTTATCCTTTTACAAACATCTGCTGTATGTGGAAAATGCAAACTGAAGTGTTTGTACAGTGATATCTGATGATGATTTGAAATATAATGCTTTGTACCTTGAAGAAAAATAACTGTATGCGTGAGTATTCCAGTGGGAATACTTTAAATTAAATAATAATTATTATAATCTTTACAAAAATTCCAAAGGACCACCCCTTTTCCTGGAAAGGTTTAACCCTGGAGGAGTGAAAAGCTAGAAGAAGACAAGTAATTCAGCATGAACTCCCATTTCAATGCCAGAGCAAACAGTAGTCTTGGGCTGCAAAAACAGAGAAGTATCAAAGTGGGGAAATAATTTTATTGTCCTACATGGGCTGGCAAGACAGATTGGAACACCGCATGCCGTTCTGGTGTCCAGATTTTAAAAACAATTTGGAACATCTGGACAGGGTGTAGGAAAACATCACAGTCATTTGGGTTTTTCTTTGTGTGGAGAGGCTTGAGAACTGGGGAGGGAAAACTGCCTCACCATTAGAAAATGCTTGGTGCCAGAGAGGTCTTCAGTCTACTGAAAAGAGGCAAAAGGAAAAGCAGCCATTGGAAGATGTAGACAAATTCAGCAATGACAGTGATTAAACACTGGAGCCAAGCAACTGGCAGAGATAGTGACTTCTCTGCCCTCTAACATCTTCAAGACTTGATGTTTTGGGGGAAGATAAGCTTCAGCTCAATGTGAATTATGCTTTATCCCAGAGCAAGCTATTGAGCTTCATATATGGGTAATGTAATTGTCAGTGATACTAAAAGGTCACAGGAGATAATCTAATGGTTTTTCCTGGCATTGCATTCTGTACACTTAGGATAAGGATCTCCAAGCACTCTCAGACATGTGACAGCAAGGAGGTGCAGCCATTATCCACTGTTGCAGATAAAGTGAGCCACAGAGAATTAATTCTTCCATATCTAATTCATGTCAGTCTTACTGATTTGAACTGTGCTGCTTTATGAGCATAAACTTGCTAAACTTGATTCAAAGACTTGAAGAGTCTGATCTTTTGAATATGCTGAAAGCTCCAAAGCCCCTTTAATGTCAGTGACAGTGGGAGTTGCTCAGCATTGGCCAGAAGATTCTGAATAGTACAACTGAAAACAATTTTCAATGCATTGTTTTCAGTGCAGATCCAGAAAGCAGCCCAAGATTATAACCATTCACTAGGCCAAAAGAAGAAAAAGCTCATCCTTCAAGTATGCCACAGTAAGTCTCTGTGAAAATCTCATGCAACAGCATGCTCTTCCTTTGCTTTTGGTAGTAGTAACTAGAAAACATATTTGCTGCAGATTGCACGTTTATCATTCCCTAAAACACAATGATCTTCAGTTTCTTATACCTAAATACAGGAACTCTGCTTGTGGAAAAGGAATTTGCCTGCAACTACCTATAAACAAAGAAAGTGTACTTCTCCTTCAGTTCCTGAGCAATAAAGACTGTGTTCTTCACCTTCTCCTTAATATCACTCTACAGCTAAAAGTGTTGGGTTTCTAAACTGATGAAAAGAGTAGTTAAAGAAGCTGTTCACCCTCTTCAGCTATCAGTCACAAGCTTTGTTTCCTTCCCAGATTCTGTGCTACCTCTGTGAAGAAGCAAAATCCAAGTTATCTTTTACACATATGCAGAGTATATTCTGATGCTAGCAGCAGAATGTTTTAATGATGTCTTCTGAGGAATTTCAGCTTAAAAGTAGAGAAAGGGGGTATTTCATCATTGTTACCTTTTGAAAGCAACTTTTCCCCCCATAACCCACAGGGGAAACACAGGTGTTCATTTTGTTTTAGTGGGAGATGAGTGTGCATATGGGTACACATGGAAAATGCTTGGCAGGTTCACACTGGGCACACTCCAACCAATCACGCAGCACTTATGTGTAAAATGTTGTTCCTTAAACTCTGGCATACTTATGGTTAATTTAATGTTCATTAAGTGTGTCTACCTCTTAATCCCATACTTACTTCACACTAAAAAGCTATGTCAAAAGAGTCCCTGAAAGCAACTGTAATCCAAGCAGCACCCGTGCTGCCAGGGGGATTTATTGAGGACTCCACCTGTGTCATCAAGACACTGCCCTTCTTCAAACTCCTAGTGCATTGGGTTTCAGAAATCAGGTTTGTTGCAGTTCACAGAGTGATCTCAGACAGAAATGATTTGTCCAGGATGTGAGGGGGCACACAAAAACCTTCAAAGCCACACTGCTGTTATGGAAATCAGAGCTAGAACAATGTAATGTCTTAATTACAGTAATGTGAGCTTGTGTGTTCCAAGAGTGGTTATCTGAGAATGGTTTGGGGTTCATTCAAATTTAATTCAGAGTATCTAGTTTCTAGTATCTGATGTTCATTCAGAGTATCTAGTTTCCAGTTCCTTTTTTTCACAGCCTGGAGTTAAGTGAAAGAGAGTAAGTCTTATGGATGGAGGCCTACAAGGAGCACAATGTTCAACCTCAAAATAAAATCAGTGGCCACAGCATCCAAAATTAGGCACAATACTGTTATGATCACTTGTCCAGTGGTAACTTCTCTGGCTTGCTACATGAAACTATGAGAATAATAGACTGCAACACAAACAATCCCGGTTATGAGTTCTTCAAAAAGGAACATCTGGTACATATATATGTATATTATTCTCATCAGTTTGGAAACCTGACCTGGAGATCAGTTTGGAAACCTGACCAGCTGGAGAGGTGAAGAGCCTATATATCAAGTTATAAAAAAATAACTTATAACATGTAAAATACAGTTATACAAAAATGTCATTAACTGGCATATTTCAAAGCTGTGCATATTTCCTGGAAACAAGACAAATATAGTCAAGCCCAGTTTATATTATTCTTAGAGTTAAATCTGTTCCCTCTGCACACTCTCCTGCAAAGACAGACATCTCCTGCTCCAGAAAGCAGTGTTTAATGTTTCAGTAAAACTTTATTTTTGATAAAGGATCCTTGATCCTCTTGGCAGGTTTACTAGCACAGGTCACACTCCTGTGCTAATGCACCTGCCTTGCTTACATTTCATATCCGCTTTGCGTATCAAAGCCTCGGGAGAAGACCTAAGCAACCTCTTGCCTGCCTGGAAAGCACTCCAGATGCAAGCCTTAAGGAAGGGTAAAGAAGCCCAAGCATTAATGTCTTCTGGCACCATCATAATCCAACAGCAAATACATAAATAAGGGCCTGATTAAATTCCTTTTTGCCTTTAAAATACAAGTTCTTCTGAGAATGTCCCCTACTACTACTATACATCTTCGGCATATGCTACAACACCATTCCTCTTCTAACAATTGATAGACAGCAATATTTGTTTTTTTGAAGCTTGTGCTGGCTCTGGCTGGGATGTTAACTTTCCCTGCAGCAGCCCATACAGTGCTGCGCTCTGCACTTGTAGCTAGAACAGCAGTGGTATCACACCAGTGTTGTGTCTGCTGCTGAGCAGTGCTGGCACACAGCATCAGGACTCTCTCTAACCCTCCTAGGGGGTGGCCAAAAAAGTGAGAAAGAAACATCGCCAGGGCAGCTGACCTAAAACAACCAAAGGGATATTCCATACCATATGATGTCACACTCAGCAATAAAAGGTGGAAAAGGGAAGAAGAGGGGAGGGGTGGGCTCTCGTTGAGAAAATGTCTGTCCTCCTCCCAAAAACTGGCTATGTGCGTTGAGGCCCTGCTTCAAGGACGTGGTCAAGAAACACTCATTTGTGGGAAGTAGAGAGTAATTTCTTTCCTCTGCACTTCCACATAGCCTTTACTTGTTTTGTTTTGTTATTCCCTTTCCCCCTCCCTCTTCCCCTTTCCCTTTTTTTCCCTTTAGTTGAATTTTTAGTTAATAATTCCTTAATAATAGTTTTTCTCTTTAATTAAACTATCCTTATCTCAACCTGTGAGTTGCTCTTTCCTTTACTTCTTCCCCTCCTCATCTGAGGAGGGGGAGTGAGAAAGCGGTTGTGGTGTTCAGCTGCCTATCATGGTAAAACCACCACAAAGCTCCCTCAGATTTATTTATTTTATTTTTTAACTACCAGTTCTGCTAGTTGTTCTCCAGCACTTCTTACTATTTCAGGTGTTTGTTGGACTATCTGATGTGCAGTTTGCAGTCCCCATCCCCAACAAACTCTTTTTAAAGTGAGCTGCAAGTGATTGTTTTTTAAATGAAAGTTTGCTTTCAGGATTCCAAAAGAAGAAAATAGACTGTTGAAATATGTAATTTTCACTCCAACACAACTAAAAAAAAATTCTCACCCCTGTACTTAAATACTTTTTAAAGAATATACCATCACTCTGCTAACTCTAAGGCTCTTCCTTTCCTTAGTGGTGGCTTTCAGAGGTCTGGAAGGGAAGCTGTCAGAGATTAATGCAGTTCCAAAAAAAAAATATTTTAATAAATTTCATAAGCACCTATTTCAATTTCTAACGTATTATGGTTCAGATTCCTTCACCGTTCCTTTACCATCCTCAAATATATATGGAAAAAACAAACTAGCATCAAAGGTTTTCAGAAATCTTGAAATGCTTAAATCAATGATTGCCTTAATAAAACCTTTTCCTTTGAGTCTAAAAGAAAGTAGGAAAAAAAAAAAGGTGGATTTCCCCATTTGCTGGGGATCAATGGAAATAACACAACAGGCACAGATTACCTTTCTTCACAAAAAATCTGATATTTAACTTTTTTTTTCTTGTCAATGAGTAAATGGGGCCATGCAAGAATAACTTAAATTTTGAATTTGAATTATTCAGGAGCATAGTTTTACATGTAGTTAAAATACAGATATATGAAAATAAGTCACTTTACTTGTAAATACACAGGTAAAAATACATATACTCCAACAAATCTGGAGAGCATTGTTTGTCAAAACAGAAGCAAAAGTGTTACTTATGACCTAATTAAAACCCATTGTTCAACCTGAACCAACTGGATATCCAAGCTGAAATGCATTTGGTCTCCCATATCTTGAGATTTCCTAACTGCTGTGTTGTATGGATTTCTGGGGTGACTTTCCTTTCACCTCTACTGTGAGAATTATTTTACTTTACATGAAATTGCATGCTCTTTGGGGAAGAACTGGAGTCCTATGTGCCATCCAGAATCTGAATACTTTAACTACCTGGCTATTAAAATCATTTAGGAGAACACTTAATGACTTTGAAGGTTAAATATTTTATATTAAATGTTAGTTTCAACAGGAGAAACAGAAAAAGAGCTACCACACAGTCTACCATTTCACAATTAAGTTGTTATCCTGAGTTGAAAGATCTGGATCCATATCCCTCCAGACCCATTGCTAATATAATATCCCCAGTTTCTTACTCCACAAGGAGGTGGGAGGGAAATATGGTAAAGTTATTTCTCAAATTAATCTTAAATGTGTAAATTGTCTTGAATCGGCATATATCATTTTTGAGAGACGACTAATCAACTTTTCTTCACCTTATTTGCCCTCCCTAAGAAAACCACACTCTGTACTCATGCTAATTAAATAGCAAATCAATACACTTTTTTTCTCTTCTGATGCCTATAGTGAATATTTTAAATTTCACGAAAGCACATAGTATTTTTCAATTTCATGTATTTTGTGTTCTCTCCTCAATCAGCCTTCCATTACATTCTCACCTTCTTTCCATCACTTTCCCCATTATAAATAAGGTTACCAGAATCATGTTACTGTAAGGACTCCTAGTAATCACTCCAAGCATATTTCATCAAGGCAAATTCCTTGTTCATGGAAAACTAGGAAATAACGCAGAGTTCTAGACACAACCCACATTGTCCTACCATCTGCTGTATTGTATATTCTCTCTTCATTGGAAAGCAGAAGCATCCAAGATGCCAACGAAAGTGGCTATTGATCCCTATTGATCCCTTTTGAAAGACCTTTTGCTAGCTTGCACAGTCTCAGATATGCCCTAAATATAACAATTTCCATGTTTTTAAAACATTAAAATATCTCTTTTAATATTTTTTTCCTGTAGCTCCAGGAGGTCATTCCTCAGAATTGTCTTTGTGGAGCTGATGCCTTAATCAGAACTGTCTTGTTTGGAAAAACTGTGTTTTCCCACCCACCCAACTCCTACCCAACCTCCCCTCCTATCCAACTCCTATCCAACCCTCCCTGCAAGCCCAGGAGAATATTGTACCATGCACAGAGCAGCAGTGAGATGTAAACCCCATTCCTGCTCCAGTGCAGGACTTGCAGAGAGATGCCCTTCTGGTCTCCCAAGGACACTGTGGGAATTCTGTGGCTCAGCTGCTGTGCTGCCTTAAAACCTCACTTAGGAACCAAAATGATCTCCTTCCTGTACTCATGGTTTCCCAAAATCACCCAGTACAAATACAGTTTTCACTCTGAGCAGCCACAAAGCCTGTAGAAAATCTTGGCTACTCCACCTCTGATCCAGGTACTTCATTTTACCAAAAAGTTGTTGCCCAGAGAGATTTACTTGACTTGGGCCACTTCTGCTTTTTCTTACGCTTGGATGAATAAGCCACTATGGCAAGGATATGGACCTTTACAAAAATGTTTGGACCACTGAAAATAGATCTATTTGCAGATGAAGAGACTAAGAAAAAAGAGTAAGCACTGTTACTGTCTGCTGCTCACTTGTTATCCAGGAGCAGCTATCCAACAAGAGGCTATTGGAAGGAATAACATAAATACCCTCTCTATTTTTTTACAGTTGGTATTTTTCTTCTTATTCAGGACAGCTCTCAACCAGCTACCTCTTAAGAAAAAAATCACAAGAGACAGGTCCACTGAGACAGCAGACCAGCAGTGAACATCAGTGGTGACACTACAGATTTCATGGGCCACATCCAAGTCCTGACCAAGAATCTGTCAATGTGTGTAAGAAGAGAGGCCAACTCTATAGAGCCCTGTGGCATGGACACTCAGCACAGACTCCTGGCATTTGTCTGAAAGGACAAACCTGTGGTCAAACAGTACAAATTTCCATGCTGAGACATATTTGCCTTCCTGGATTTACTTGAAAGAGAAATTGTTTTCTAAAGAAAATCATTGCAGATTACCTAAAGAGAAGTTTCTTACACTGCTAGATATTTTGTTTGCTGTCTTATACTCTTTAAAAATCTATACACCATATCCTCCTTAAAGGCCTCCATTTCTTGTTTGCCACATTTGGAACTCCTCACTGTATTTAAATTCATGGGCATTCAGAAAATAGCCACACTGAAAAACCTCCACGCAGTAATTTAGTCTGAAGGAGGTGTCTCACTGGGCCAGGATCAGTATGGCGACTTTATCTGTAACTGGTTTCCACAGACTTCAATTTAATCTGAAAGGTCTGAAAGCCATGTTCACAAATGATTCACATAATTTAAATCCCCCTCTTTGCAGTGCTGAGAGTTAGGAATGTTTGCAGAGTTTTTTGTTTTTTAATTTATTGTTTCCTGCGTGGTCACTTGAAAAAAATCCATTTGTATATCATTGCTCTGCGGATTTCAGAAAGGAAAAGAAACTGTTTGGTTCACAATCAACATTCACCACGGGTACTAGGTACCGATTTACTTGCCACAGACTTCCAGTTTTGAATTATTCACAAAAAGCTCCCTACATTTCAGTAGTAAGATAATACTTAATACGCTCCCAAACTCTTAATTAAGGTCACCGATCAAAATGGAAAAATTCAGCAGGAACTCAAATAGCTGTGCAGGAAATTTTATGGTAAGTGAAACACATTTAGTAACTCACAGAGACATTGCAATCTTGACCTGATGGAAAGCTGAAACTGTTGCAGCTTTAAATACCTTTTCTTTGTAAAACAGGGTCCACGGTTGAACCATTTTTCCCTTTTTGAAGAACTCCCAAGAGTCTATCAGCACTCAAAATGGTTATAGCTAACTTTTTAACGTGCCTGCAAACAAAAGGCTGACATCAAGTCAGGGACAGTCTAGTGCAGAGAAGACTGGTTAACTGGAGGTGGAAGTACCTCAGGATCACAAAACCATGGAATATCCTGAGTTGGAAGAGACCCACCCACAGGGGTCATCAAGTCCAACTTCTGGCTCCACACAGGACATTAATCTTCCCCAGGACTGTTTCACCATAAGTAAACAAGAAATTTTAACCTAAGTATTAGAAATATATCACTTGGATCTTGGTCATAACCAAAATCACAAGACAAAAACATTTTAACACATCTTTGGCTATATACAACTGTATTCTGTATGTTTCACCACAACACTTAAAATCCTGAAGCTCTGACATCCAAAAGTACTTTAAGCATGCTAGATTTTCACCCATTTTTTAAAGGAAGAAGATCAAAGTGAGTTACACATGTGGTTTGTGGAGTCCTCTGAGAGCAGATAAAGAAATCCAAGTGACCCTCAAAGAAAGGATGAAAAAGAAATTGAAGATTTAATTATAAGATTTTAGTTTGAATCCATCCTAAGACAGATATAGAAAGCTATGGGATTATTAATATTTTTCTACCCCATATAACCACAAATCTTGAAAAAAAAAAAGTTATTAATTAAGTTATGTGAATCTAGGAGATACCTGAAATGCACATTTTTGTTCCATTCCTTCAGTTAACCAGACATATGCATGCAAAAAAATCTTCCACCCAGTAGCTCTCAGCTATTTTCCACTGACACACTGTCATTCCTTTCTGTGCTATTCACTATTAAAGTATCAAGAACCTTCACCAATACAGAAAACGTTCTCCTCTTTCCTGAAACTGAAACTTGCAAAGTCCTATGTTCTTGTGCATCTGCAATCTCAAAGAAATAAATAAACAAACAGCAATCAAAAAACCCATGAGCTTTACCCTCAAAACTAGCAACAGTTAATGCAGGCTTCAGTACACTGTGCTATTACACCTACTGCTTTTATGTAAGGCAAAACTAATTCTTACACTTGTTGCCAATGATCAGCTGGAAGATCTTCTATGTCAATTGCCCCTGAACAAAAACAGAACTTCCATTAGATTGAAGATACTCTTGTGTAACCAAGGCCATCTGCAGGTCTTTGCACAAATACCCACATTGCCTTTCTGCCTAAGGCTCAGGAAAATTCAGGAAACAGAAAGCAGATTAGATGTTCAAATAATTCATTTTAAACCATGACATTTTTAATATACTGCCTGAATAAATCCTTCCATCTATATCACACCATCAAAGAATATCAAATGTGAAAAATGTAGATCTCTGGCCAAGCCATGTTATCACTTTGCGATTAACAGTTTTATTTATTATAGTAAATATTTCAGAACATAGAACTTATGCAATAATGAGATCTTTAAAGATCAGGGCTTTTTAAGCTACTGAGAGTCAAACAGGGACATTTATAATAAGTACAAAGCTCCACTCAGAGGTCTTTAGGAAAGAGTGATTAAATTGGCTTCCAAGGTCCAGTAAGCCATATATGTTTCTCTAAGCAAAAGCTCTTCACCTTGATGAAACTTTTGATAGCAAGGATGTAGTTATCCACAGATGAATAACTGTGAGTGTCAAGCTAATTTTATGAAGTAACTCAAGCTAAAACACAAACACATATAGAGGCTGAAGTTACACCTTGTTACTTTGGCTACCAATACTGACTTCCACAATTTCCTTTTTTTTTTTTTTTTAATTACCAATAATATATTTTGGATAAATTATTAAATGAAATTATATTGAGGAGATAACAAAATTTATATTAAATCAACTACTCTACACCACCCAATGTTTCACATCTTTTCCCCTTTCTATGCTAAAGAGCAGTTCTTGCTGCCTGTTAAAATAATTATCAGGCACCTTCATTACACCTTTTTTTTTGATATGGAGTTTCCATTAAGCAAATACTTCTCACTTAGATGTTTCTTTCTTTGTCTTGTTTTTTCCTAGCTAAGGATTAGCCACTTCTAAAGGGAATGCAGTAAGGAAACCATATAAAATTGTGGCTTAGTGTGATGTCCTTGATTAGGCATGGTAAAAGGAGGAAATTAAGAATGAGAGTCACAGCTTGCTACTCTATATTCAATTAGATCTGGCATATATGTGGCGAACATTCATGAAGGAAATGCAGTTTTCTAACACAGCCTTATTCTGGCAGCAGAATAATTAGAATGCAAAGTCTAACTTAAAACAGGCTCTAGCAATATTTCTTCCTTTGTTTTTGACATCTTCAGCAGACTTAAAACAGCAGTCATCAGCATATCCTATGCTGAAATTCCAAAATCATACTCTGAAACTGAATGCAGCTTTCAAAATACTTAATGATGTGGAAATTGAATACAGTGTAACTGAAGAAAAAAAGTGAAAAAGGACTTTGATGCCTACAAACATGCACATACAAAAGCTAGTAGAGAAATAAATGCTACATTTAAGCACAACATCCTAAAGGTGATCTCTGTTCTGTGGTGAACAAACAGGAGGCTAATAGGTGAACTAATAGATCAATTGCATGCCTAAGGTATGTTACGCTCAGGCACACTGACAGCGTGTGTGACATGGTTTTAGTGAAGATGAAAAAATTCTGTCAGTTTTTTCCTCCCTAGCAATAATTGTCACCCTTTTTTCCAGTTAGTCTGCAGAGCTTCCTGGTGAGGAGGCCTTGCTGCAGAGTATAGTGCTAAGTCAACTAACATACAGATTAAAATACCTGTCTTCCTACACACTTCCACCCCAGGCTATTTTTGCTCCAGACACGCATCCCTAAATGGCCTTCTCCTTCACTGATGATAGTTCAGATACTGCAACAGAAACCTGAATGGCAACTTGAAGGAAACAGAGAACCCAAACAGCCATCTCCAGAAGGCTACAAATTGCCTCCTGCCAAGATCTAGCTAACCATACTGGAAAATATCACTGTTTTTGCCTTCTTATATTCCTTTCCTGCAATCGTCCACTGTCAAAGACAGACTGCTGTCCTAGGCTGATGGTTGTCCAGATCTGGGACAGATATTTTTCAACGTGCATGCTGTACTCCTGCACTCTGGTCTACCAGTCTACTGCAAGGAGAAGGCAGTTCAACCCCTGCCACCTTTTCCTTTGGTATAAGAAGTATCTTTTCGTCTCATGGTTCTTAAATTGTAGAGTCAAAAGCAATTGTTTGCTTCTTCGCAAATTCTGTTTCTGTTATGCTTCATTTTCTCTCAATGTTATTGTCAATAAAAACAACAAAAATACATATAAAAGAGAACAGGAAATTGTTCTGTTGGATATCATGCAATAATCAGAAAAGAGTGTGGAGTCTTTTTTCATTTCAGCATCAGCCACTTAACAAGCAACACTAAAAAGTCAACTAAATACTTTCAGAAATGTCATATTTACCCTTTAGTTTGAGGTCCACATTGTGCCGCAGCCAAGGATAAACGCCATAGTTCGACATGTCTTCAGGAATGGGGTTATTATATATCCAGCCATCACATGCAAATTGATAAAAGTTCTCGCAAGGATCTACAGACTGATTTATCTTGCTTAAGATAGCAGCAGCTGTAAGTAAGTAAGTAAATAAATAAATAAAAAGATACCACATAAAGTTTATGGAACATTTTCACCTAATTAGAGAATGCCTACATGAGAAGCAGAAAAATATGAAATATCTGTGCAATCAATGCTCTTGAGTGCCATAAGAGCAATGACCACTGAAACTACTGGAACATGACCTTCTGGAGCCAGATACCGGAACAAAGACAGTCCTTTGTTGCCATGACAGAATTAATTGCCTGAAGAATATATCATCAATACATACCAAACAGACTGTTAGCTTACCAAAAATTATACACTGTTTACCTTCAGCTGAATAACTGCAAAACACATCAAGTTCGCATCTGCCATTCAATGGAAAAGATAACTAGCATATTCAGCTCAGTCATGTGACAGCCTCCTCCAGCAGTATTGCAGGTGAGACCAGTTAGAAACAGATCAGTCTAACAAGTTTGATAAAATAACTTTTGCATGTATAATCAAATGATCAAGCATTATAGAGATTCTGGCATAAGTCTACATGAGTAAAATAACAGAGAATATGGAGGTAATGTACATCTTTTGGCTAAATGACCATGTGTTTTGAGGCTTATCCAAATAACCGATTAAATTTCTTAGCAGAAAATCTAATAACTTTTGCAGAATTTATGGTACTATGTCTAGTATCCTATATTTTTACTTAGAATAGCTCTTCCTAAGATATTTCTATGTTTCAGCTGAAATTCCATCTCTCATGTTAGAAACTCTCAAACTGACTACACTGAAGACATTTTGGTCCTTGGCAATTTTCTATGACTCCTGAAAAGCTGTTCTGCAAGGCAGAGCTCAATCCCTACACAGTGACCTCTCAGCTAAAACACTCAGGTCCTGTAGGTGTTCAAGTCTGCCTTGGTGCAAAATACCAGATGCTGCAGAGTCTACAAGAAAATCTTTGTTACTTCATGTGCACAAGAAAGCCAATTCCAACTCAAACTTGTAAAACAACTTTTTTTTTTTTTTTTTTTTTTTTTTTTCCCGTCCTGAAGCTCAAGATGAAGTCCACAAACTTCACACACTTTTTTTCTTTTTTTCTTTTTTTTCTTTTTTTCTTTTTTTTTTCTCTTTTTGAGGAGGTAGGGGAAGTGTTGGGGGTGGAGTGCTATATGTTTGTTTGTTTTGACTAGTTATCCTACTTAGACATATGCAATCTTCCAAAAATCATCTATGGACAGTATTGACCGGGGTGGCTGAGAGCACTGTCAGTGCAGCAAAGATGGAAGCTGAGTGACATGAAGTGTCAGGGCAATCTTGACGTCTACAAATTGTTCAGACTATATGTAGTCCACAGAATTTTGTCAAGATTTCAAACACAAGGCAAATATCTCACTGTATTATCTTAGCATGGTTCAGAATGGAAATAAATATTTGTACAAGTTCATAAGATGTCCACTTTGTTTCTATTGAAATGGCTTTAAGGCTGGATTTCCAGATGTGGTAGCCGTAGTTAGATCTTTGCTCTTGCTACATTCAGTGAAAGATTTATTGATTTGGCAGGAAAAAAAAAAAATAATGACAAAATGACAAGGACAAAATGGGTCTCTTAGGTGCTACCAAACTGGATCTCCTTAGCTCTCATTTCATACTAATATATGTCCAAGCTTTGTAAGGATTATCGCATGTATCTCTGTGTGGGGAAAAGAGCCTGCCTATATGAAAATATGGTTGCAGATTTTGAGTCATAGTCTCCACATTACAGCTGTGCACACCTGTGTATGATCTGGCCCTAAAGTACCTCTGTGCAGAATTCATTTGCCAATTTTCTGATTACTGGGAGGAACAAACCAAATACACCTGCAGATCGAGTCACCCAATATTTGGTTTCAATATTAAAAAAAAAAAAAAAAAAAAAAAAAAGTAAACCCTACAGGAAACTTGGAAATTTTGGGTTAACCTGGATAGAATACAGATAAAATGATTAAAAATATGAAGTTGAATTGCAGAAAATAAACAGATCTACTATAATTTATACATTGACTTTTTATTAATTTTGTTTTGTTTTGTTTGTATACCTGTCATTATTAATGAAACTTTATGAGTGAAAAGAACTGTGGAAAAAAATAAAATAGTATAAACATCTCATTAACATAATGAGATGTGATAATGATATATAATAAATGGGAGAAAATTGTTGCTTACCAGCTTCAATGCATTCTGAAGTCAAACAGTATTGTTGCTTCGGGTGAAACCTTATAAGACCTTGGCTAACTGCAAAAAGGAAAACCATAATGAGACCATTTGTCATGAATTTTGACCATTTGCGCCAAATATTGTGTACTTAATCATTCAAATGTCAGTGCAAACTCTAGCCCTAATGCATCTCTGGCTGCAGTGATTTAGAACGATTATAATGTGCATTAAGTAAATACTGCAACTCCAAAAAAAATATTTTCCCCTTTTGTATGTGGTTCCACCTCTCTTTCCTCTGTCTTTGCTCTTGGGCAGCATGGAACAAGAACTGTCTGTCTCTCATAGTACATTTGCACAACACCTGAAACAAGAGCATTTCACTTACTCAGGGATGGTGAGCACCACCACGATACAAAAAAACCATCCCTCTTTCTATCCTCCTCCAGAGATGTACCTTTCCCAGCTGGCAGCTTACCATGGAGCTACCTAGCCATCTTCTGCAGGACTTTACCTGCTGTACCTCCTCCTGCAGCAGCACTGCACTGACTGGCCCCACCAGCACCCATGGCACCCTTCAGCATCCCCTTACTAGTCTGGAATAAATTAGATGGCAACAAATGCAGTAGTAACCCTGGTTTATAAGCCACAGAGCAGCTTCTGTGTGAACTGGCCCCCAGAGGTACTGGAATTTTATTTGCTTCAAAAAATCACACTGACAAGACCTATGAAATTCTCAACTAATTTTAGTTATCTTTCAAAAATGTGCGTTACCACTGCCACCAATACATAAGTATAGGAATCACTAATTTCAGACACTGCTCTCAGGCAGCAAATATGCAGACATTTAATGCTTGGGATGAGGATGAGAAAGAGTCCCAAGGGGCAGATGAAATAAGATTCAGTAGATGTGCTTAGTAGACATAAACATCTCACAACTTCCATTATCTTATTAACACAGTCCATGGCAAAAAAACGAAAATAAAAACCAAACCAAAGAGGGTATCATAGGTATTTCAAGGTATCATAGCTTTAACCGTGCTGCCGATGATAAAAACAATTTCTCCTGTGGTGTTAAATTGTTGAAAAGGACATGAAGATGTGAAAAGGGATTTCAGCACTGGAAAATTTTATAGTTAAAAACAAATAATAATTTTAAAAATAAATAAACTTAATGCTAGAAATGAATATTAAGCTTTTTCATATCATTCAAATTCACAGCTTTAGCGACAGCTAAGGACAGAACTGTCTGGATTTCACTCAGACTTTCTTAGAAACTAAGACTGTAAAACTATTTCTAGACTACTTTACCAAAACTTGCACTGAGTCAGTGAAACACATCTTAAAAACTACTAGTTAATTTGACAATTAGCCAAGAAAGGCACTAGAGTTTGACACACAAAAAAAAAGTCTGTAATTGGAACTTTGAAGTACAGTAGGAGATAGAGAAGTACAGGTCTCCAGAATACAGTTTTGAGCCATACAAATAATGGATAATGGGCTTATTACTGAATTGTTTTTCAAAAGTGTTGTACTCCTCCCATTCATAGAGATTTGCCTTCTCCCTCTTTAAAGTTAGTTTTCAAGAGCTCATCCAGGTCTTGAAAGCTTGCTATATTTGTCTCTTAACAAAGCAGAAAAAGGATGAAAGTTCCCAGATAACCTTTAATTTTCTTGCACTCCATGAAAAATGAGGGAGAATGAAAATAAGGCAGTAAAGATAAAAAATCCAAAGAAGATATCGTGGTTTTTATACTTGTAAACAAAAGCAAAATATCATTTCAAATGTTTTTGCTCTGTTTACAAATTTCTCATCAGAGAAATTAAAAAAATAAATAAAATTTCCCTGCTTTTGTTCTCTTGCCTTTTTTTTTCTTTTTCCTGTATTATAAGAATCAATCATTACATTACTTCCTACAGTTGTGATGTTAACCTGCACAATTTACCTACACTTGTGCTGGTTCTGGGGGGCCCAAAACCCCACTATAGAAATGGTCTGCCTGTCTTACTGCTGCCAGACCATGAAGCTGTGCTACCTGCCTCCATCAGAAGCCCTGGCTACCATGGCCTATCTTCTTCCACCACAGCCTACCTTCTTTTACCCTGCTCCTATTCAGAGCAGAGGGCATTTTTCCTTTTAATCTTGCCTGAGAAATAGGGAATTTGGAGAAATTCTCCTTTTTTGTGTGTATGATTTCAGAAGCACACCTCCTCATGAGGTGCCACCATGACCAAGTGGCACGGTGATGGCACAGCTTGCCCAGAGGACCCAGTCCTCCCCAGCCCTCACCTCCACAGTGGCTCTGCGGCATCCAAGGAGAGCCGTGCTCAGTGGGAAAGCATGAAACACCCTGCTGCCTGCACAAATGTGCTACAGACATCCAGAAAACAGCAGGGAAGTGTCAGAGAGCCCTGACCTATGCTTTGGTGCCAATGGTACAAGCAAATAACGTTCAATAAAAACACATCCTTCTCCTAGATCCTTCTGAGAGTCAAGAGAACTCTAAGAATAACATAAAAGAGAAGGAGGAGAAGGTTATGTTACACTTCTCTGACTTAAAAAAAAAATAAAAAATAATAAAAAAAAAAAAGAAGGAGAATTGTTTCAGGTCCACCAGAAACACCAGGTTTTTGCAGATTAAATAAAAAGGAAAAAAAAAAAAAAAAAGTCATCTCCAGATGCCTGAAATGTTTCACATGACCGTTAATAGTGGCTTCCTTTTCTACAGTTTTACAAATATGAAAAAGAGTTCAACTCAAACTTAAAAATAAAAAAAATAAAAATAAAATAAAATAAAGTGTCAAAAGGAAAGGCTAGAAGATTTCATTGACAAAATGTTAAAACGGAATAGTTTAATTCTTTTCCATCATTCCCTTGGTTGAAATCTTAAGACAATTTCAAAACAAAACCTTAAAAATCTTTGGGTTGACCCAAGGCCGGTATTTTTATTTTCTTAGCCATTATGCTGATGAAAATTCTTATGCTGAATCCCCAGTTACAGAAAAGGTCTCGGCACACTTACAAAACTGTCTATAAAAATTATTATCTTTGTTTGAATTTTCATGTCTGGTCCATGGGCAAAGGACATCTCCGATGAGCCATGTTGTTAAAATTTCTATTGTTTTCTACAAGAAATAAACATACAAATAACCTACTGCTAAAAACGAAATAAGGTCTCTCCATTGCTGTCTGGTGTTTGGTATCATGTTAATTAAGAGAAAAACATTTTTTTAATGTAGAATCAATATTTTAAGCTACTAAGATGAGGATCCAATCTTCCTCACATTTATTGAACTAAGTGGGATTCTTCCTATACACAATAGTTACTTAAGTATGTTTGTAGAATTTATTCTACACAAGAAAAATACTGAGAGCCCTCTGCCTCAAATATTCTATAGAAAACCTAACATCATTTTCTCTGTTGTGATTACTAATGAAGCATACCTTGCACACAACATCATAAAGGATTGGAGGGAAGCAAAAGATACTCTTAGAAGTTAAGTTACCACAAGCCCATGGAAATTGGTCTTGATTAAAGAAATGAAAAGTTTGTCTGAATTATTCTAAAAAGGATCTGTCTCTGCAACCTTTTACAGAATATTGCTTTCTATTCACTGTCTGGTGGTTTCTGGGTGCATTTTTAGGTGTAGGTATATGCTTCCATGCAATATTCCAAGAAAAGCCATCTGTAAATGATTCCAAATCCCAGGGAGAAAAATCTATTTCTTTCTCTATTTTGTCCAGTTACAGCTAATAAATCTGATCAAAATGTTTTGGTTTAATCCCAGATGCACTTCTTATGAATTTTGCAAAGACAATTATGCAGTTCATCATAGAAAAACAAACATCTAAAAAATGTGCAAGCATATGCATTATTGAAGCTTTCTACGGGAATTTTAGTTGAGCCCTAATGAAAACCAAATGAAGGATAATCCAAAAGACTCTATAAAATGTGTGCACTACAGATTGATTTTCAGGATACGGAATTTTAGCGCACATTGGTCACAAACTGCTAGTTTTCAATCAGTCTTACCAATATGCACAATTTTACCCCTTTTCTCCCCATCCTGTGAAAGAATCCAACTCTAGCTAGAACACATTCAACTGAGTATTCAAATTTAAATTCAGCTTTCAAAAGTTACAGGGGCTCACATTGCAGCTTCTAGCTCTAGTGTTCCCCATAACAAATCTCTTTGCTGATGCATTTCAATTTTAAGGTAAAAATAAAACAATGAAAAAGAAGAGGAGACTGGGATTGTCATCAAAACATAGCACACGGCACAACCACCCACACCAGGCGGGCAGGCTCGGGAGGGCTACATTCACCCTCGCCTGGACATTCTCACTTACCCAAGAAAAGTGCAGTGGCAAGCGCAATGGTGCCAGCCACGAACACACCGAGGGCGATCCGAGTGGCTTTGTTGGCTGCTCTCCTGGTCTCTGGTACTGTCTCCCCTTCCATCAGGATAGGATGGGATGTGCTCACTCTCAAAGAAGTCTGGTTTTGCTCTGCTGCCGTTTTATCAGGAGCTCAACTACTCAGAAGCTGCATCCATCAGCTCTCCTTCTCCTCTCTTCTATTTAGAACTTCAGTTTTCTGCCGTGAACCATTTCCTAGGCACTGCTTGCTCTCTCCCTCTCCAAGGAATATCACACACTCATGTAAAAAGCTGTCTTTTGCACTTCCTTCTGACCAGACCGAGGGAAGGCAAGCAGTGACCACTCTATTTACAGCTCCTGCTGCCTGTAAAGTCTCTACGAGCCAATCACTCAGCAGTCCCCTTTATCAAGAGTTCGGAGCATGAGGATTTCACAATGTTGCTAAACAGATGTTTTAGTTATTCTAACATATAGCTGTAAAGCTGTTACAATAAAAGCAGGATTTCTGACAACTTTTACAAACACGAGACTGATGGAAGGTTTTCGTTTTCCCTTGAGCTTGTTTTAAAAACCTAATTATTTGCTGACTGAAGTTCCCTCTTCTTAAACCATTCCTACTGCATCATTTGACTTTACCAGAAGCAATATTCACCCAGTGGACAAATCCCTTTTTAAAGCTTCCTAAGAGCTCTTAGAATATCATGTAGCATTTTATTTTGGGAATTTGGTATGTGACACTTTGTGCCAAAAATCACAGTCATGCAGCACAAAGCAATAATCAGTACAACCTACAGAACATTGCTGTTTTAAGAGCTGGATTTTATTCCAGGCAAGATATTTCAGTATTGCTGATATGCAGTGAATTATAGGAGAGGAACCTATGCTTCCAACTCAAGTACCACTATAACCTTAGTGGAAAGTATCTATCTGGCACTTCCAAGTTGGAGATGGGGAAAAGGAAGCAAACAAACAAACAAATCAACAAACAACAACAGCAAAAACTTATTTGTATGGATTTCTCAATTTCAGGCTGAGATTTGACGATCCTCTCTCTAGGTGGCAAGTATCCCTGTTCAATCCATAAGAAAGTTCATCATTTCAGAGTGAATTCTCTGACATGACTGTGACATTCAGCCTTCTGAAGTGCTCTTAGTTCCTCCAGAGCCAGACTGTCATGTAAAACATAAGGATGCAGGGAGAGGCAGTGCTACGTCCGAGCTCCCAATAGTTTGTGTGTCTGAGTCACTTGTATGCTGAGTTCTTATCTCATCCCCCTCCTACCCTGATTAAAAAAAAAAAAAAAAAGAGAGAGAGAGAGAGAGAATAGACAGACAAGGTGTGTGTGATGACAGTTACCAGTCTGGAGACCAAATTGTTTTTCCTCATGAGTGATTTATCCAAGTCGTCCTGGATCCCAGATGGGCATAAAGGGGAAACCCACTCCATTCATATGAAGAACTGTATTTTGAAGGTCCTTCAACCCTCTCTATAGCTGGGATAGGGTCATACAAGGAAAACACTCCCATTTCTGACCCTGCCCCCCCAATAAGACCTAGAAGGGTATTTTCATCTCTTCTTGGTGAAGACAGGGAAAAAGCTTTTTTTTTTTTTTTTTTCTTTTCACCTGCTTGTCTCTTATTTATCCCACAATTCGTGATGTACTACAGCCAAGGAAGAAGAGGAAAATGATGATGTATGCTTCAGCAACACCGATGCTATTGACTGACAGCAGCGTGCCCTGGCAGCCAGGAGGGCCAACAGTATGCTGGGATGCATCAAGCACGGCATTGCTAGTTGGTCAGGGGAAATGATTGTCCTGCTCTACTCTGCACTGGTGTGGCCTCACCTCAAGTACTGTGTGCAGTTCTGGGGACCACAATACAAAAAGGATGTGAAAGTGTTGGAGAGTGTCCAGAGGAGGGCGACGAAGACGGTGAAGGGCCTAGAGGGGAAAATGTATGAAGAGCAGCTGAGGTCACTGGGCCTGTTCAGCCTGGAGAAGAGGAGGCTGAGGGGAGACCTCATCGCAGACTACAATTTCCTCACGAGGGGGAGTGGAGAGGCAGGTGACCTATTCTCCATAAACACCAGTGATAAGATCCGCAGGAATGGTGTTAAGCTGAGGCAAGAGACATTTAGGCTGGACATCAGGAAGAGGTTCTTCACCGAGAGGGTGGTCGCACACTGGAGCAGGCTCCCCAGGGAAGTAGTCACTACACTAAGCCTGTCTGAATTTAAGAAGTGTTTGGACTGTGCACTTAGTCACATGGTCTAAACTTTTGGATAGACCTGTGCGGTGCCAGGAGTTGGACTTGATCCTTATGGGTCCCTTCCAACTTGGGATATTTTATGATTCTATGATTCTATGACTCCTCATGTAGAAACCACTAGGAGTCTTAAAGGGCAGGGAGTTGACACAGAAAATGCATGGACATGCTGTGATCTCACCATTTGATCAATTTTGCCCATGACATAAATACTAAGTGAACTTCAAAAGGAAGCTCATGGCAAAAATTTGTGATTGTGTGAGTTTTCCTTCCACATCAATACTGAACAAATGATAGTGCAAATACTGAACGTTTATTAGGCCTATGAATACCTTCTGTCAGCTTTATATCCTCTCAACTTACCAACACTAAATGAGCATATCCCTAACTCACTCAAATTCCCCCATACTTTATAACTTAAAAGTTTGGCTCCCTATGGAGCTAATTATTTACAGCCTAGCATGTGCTGAATACCATGTTCTATTAGCGTTTCACTGACAACATTTCACTTTCAAGATAAGATCTCAGCACCAAGCCTGTCGGAGTTTAAGAGGCATTTGGACTGTGCAATTAGTCATGTGGTCTGAATTTTTGGGAAGACCTGTGTGGAGCCAGGAGTAGGGCTTGATGATCCTTGTGGGTCCCTTCCTACTCATGGTATTCTATGTTTCTCTTTCTAGGACAACACCAGGCAAGAAACAAGGACTAGTTTTCAGTAGCACAAAGAAGCAGTGATTTATTTCACAGCTCTCCTTGGGAAGTTTGTGGAGGGAAGATGGAAAAGGGAGACCGGAAAGCCGACTAGAGGTAGAGTTTGGCCAATTCAGTCTCCATTTCCAAATAGGAACCTTAGCCAAAGCAATGCTGAGGGCTATGGAATCATAGAGGTATCCCAACAAGAACCAGCCAGCTACAAGTACAGGATGCCTCTGGAGAGTCAGTCCCAGGCAGCAGGCAATCCTTCTGGCAAAGGACTCACAAATCATCTGCCAGCACATGAATGACTCCTCTAAGCTGGGCTTTGTGGGGTAATTTACACAGTGGCATCATGTAAGTGTCCTTCTCTGTGTTTAAGAGAGCCTGCTTGTAGTCAGTAACTTATTTTGGTTTCTCCAGCATGTAAGGAAATACAAAATTAGAGCTAAAACTCAAACAGCTGCAGGCAACAGCTGCAAAGGTCCATTTCTGGCAGTAGTTGAGAAGGTGTATGGAGCACATGTGAATCAGCTTCTGATACTGCTGATCAGTAACAGAAGTTCAATGTTGCACTTGAGACACTTTCCTGATGTCTGCTAGGATTTCGTTGCCCTGTTCATCATAACTCCAGCAGCAATTTGGCAGGTACCCAGTATCTGCCATGCTTGCAACTGCTAGAGCAGCTAACAGCACTCCTGGCCACCACAGTCCAATAAGGTATTTAATGAGGCTGTGCACAGACCCTGTTAAGTGTTCATAAAACATTGAATGGACATAGGAAAAAGATCTAGTACTTAAATAAAACACACTCTGAATTAGAATCATAGGATCATTACTATTCTTTCACCCAGAATTGCCTCTGACTGAGAACCCACTCAAACAATGGGATCACTCTGGCACTTGCAACAGCGCTATGACAATGTACAAACGTTTCCACCCAAACCCATATGTAAAAGAGCTGGCAAGCCATCTGCAATGCGCTCCAGGCTGAACCACAGCAAGAATGTCCCAGCTTCTAGAAGAATTCTGGCTGCATGCGTAAGTGTGCGTGTACACATGAATATGAATGCACACTCACAAATACAAGTACTCGTGCATGACCCTTCTGTTTTACAAGCAGATGCAATCATCACTTCCATGGACTGCACCAGTCAGGCAAGAGTTCTGCTCAGAGCTGAAACTGATAGTACTAGGTGAACTTATCTCCATGTAGCTTGGTTTAAGGTAAGTTCCCATTTCTTGATGTTTGATTATCAGATACCTTCAATAAACATGGCAAACCCCACATTTTGCCTAGTTTTCACTGGAAACAGTCAAAACCAGAATTATGCGTGGTGTCGCTAAACACCCAGAACAACAAAACAGCTTGAGGTTGACATATTCAGCCCAAGATCACTGAAAGACTTGCTCAGGCTCATTGGAAAACATTTTGTCTTTCTTGTGCTTACATAAATGTTATAACGTATTAAAATGACTGCTGATACTTTTTATGGAGACAGAAAAATCAGTTCAGATTTCAAGGCAACAAAGGAAAAATAACACGTGTAGAACACGTAGGATCACTCCAATGTGTTAGTTACAGAAGGCGTTTCCTCACACGCTGTCCTCGTGGTGCAAATTTGAGACTTGCCAGTCAGAGGCAACAGACAGGTTACTGCAGAGGAATAAGTTAAGCTTGAGAGAGGCAGTTCACAGTCAGAGCATCACAGCTTTTGATGATGCCCTGTGAGGCATTTTTAGCTCACAGTGACATGAGGCATACCTCTGCTACCCTGCTGCTGAAGGCAGAACCACCAGGCAGATTCAGCTTAAGTGGCTCCAGCAGAAAAGCACATAAGAAGAGTCTGTGAAGTTACAGGTGTACTTGGAGGTATACTCTGACTTTGTTGAATGACATTAATCAGCATGGGTCAGAGCAAAGGCTGTGTTTCATTTCATTTCATTTCAAGTGTTCCACCATGGAGGCTTAAATTGTGCTTCTTTTTAAGCTATGCAACTGTTGTAGCCAGATTTGGCTGATTGGGCTGTAAGTACACACAATGTGCTTGAGAAAAACACAACATATTGCATTTGAGGACAGCTTGACCATTTGTCTTTAGATCTCTGGATCTTATAAATGTTCCTCTCTTGGCTACAAAACTCCTAAAATTTCTGTGCTGCAGCCAACAGCAGCCATGCTCTGGTGCAAACTGGTCCTTTATTCATGTCACAGAGACAGCTGGAAATAAATAACTCCATTGTTTTCCGCTGGTACAGCCACATCATAGCCTCAATTAATGACCCCTATCCTCACGGCTGCACTCAGAGCCAATGCAGTGCCACCAGGCCTTGCAGGGCTCTGAACATTGCTGGTGGCAAACTTTTCCATAAACATCTTCCATACAACTGCAAATATGGAGAGAACATGCTGCAGAGCAGAAAACATTTTTCTCCTACACTTTTAATTTCCCAAATATTTTTTATCTTTTTTTTTTTTATATTATTATTATTATTATTCCAGGTAGGCTAAGCTTTTCTCCTTACTCCAAGAAGAATTTGTCCCTGCTGCAGAAAACACTTCTGTCTCTGACCAAAAGGTGCTTGTATCCAGCCCAAACAGCAACTTACCATGAAAGCCATTATCTGGGATGATTAGAGGTAAACCACTCAGGTTTGAAAGCCTTCTTAGAGCTGCTTTTGAAAAAGCACTATAATGAAACAATGCATATGCTCTCAAACAGAAAGGAGAGCTGCTTTAGGTCTTCCAGCAATTTTTCTTGAAGAAGTGGATTAAAGTGGATAGCTAAACAAAACACTACTTCTCCTAGAGGCCATGTTCACACCACTGTAAGTGTGTTCACAGATGGCCATTGCTTCTGCATACTCTCCTCCTCATCTGTCTTTCCTTGGTACAGATTATATATAGGGCCATATCCACTGCTCATGCCGACATGGATTTTAGAAAGGCATAGTCGTTGGGTATTAAAGATATATAAAATAATTCTGGAACACCTCAGAACAAATTTCTGACTTTGTTCATCTGAACTATCTGTGAATATCGGCTGTATAGCACCGAAAATAGCACACTGCTGGGAATTGTGATACTTCCAGTGGCCATGGCTGTAGATGCATGGGTGTAGACAGGACTCTCTATTGTTTCTTTAAAATATTGCAACATAACTGCCAGAGCTTTAACCATTTCCTTTGCTCAGTCCAGATATTTGGTCACAGCCTCAATACAAAGACTATTTATATGAGCAGGGGAAGTAAGGAAGCTTGGCTTCCATCAAGTTTGTGCCTCATGGGTGAATCCTGAGGTGTGTAAAAGGACATACATTCACCGACATTTGCAATCAAAAGAGGAGGAGCCACAAGACCCATATGTGGCTGCTTTCAGCATCTACCCAGAGGACAGATAGACAGGACAGACTCCCTTGTGCTGACCAAGGGCCATACTCACTCTGAGGACTTAGTAGCAGAAACAACAGGCCTTTCTATCTGGGCAAAAAATTGTCAGAATTGAGCTTCTTTGAGTCCAAATCCCCTCTGTCAAATTTGTTTGAAATTGTCTGGCAAGGTCAAAGGTTACTGAGCATGGCTGGGGGATGAAGGGTAAAGAAATTCAAGGAAAGCACAACTGCATAGGCTCTGCTCTCAGAGGAAAAAGAGCTGGCTAAAAATTCTGTTCTTCCAGACATTGCTACAAACAGTTCAGAAGATTCCTGAAATTAGTTTTATTTTACTGTATTTTACTTAAGTGGATTCTTTTCCCTCTCTCTCATCTCAAGATGAGATCACAGGTAACTTTGTGCAGTTAACAGACAGGAAAATCCCACATTAAATACGATGTCCTAAATCCAACATCCCATGATGATGAGACTTTGTGCCTCTTGCCCAGTGGAGGTATTCTAGCAATTTGTCTAGTCTTGTGGCAGTCTTGATGTTACTTCATGGATTCCATCTGTGTCCAATAATGACATTCAGCAGCACCTCGGCAGGGCATTTGATCAAGCTCTCGTGAAAGGGGAGGCCAAAATTGCCCCAGGTTGAAACCACCACACGAGACCCCGTGGGACAGAACCATCAAGGGCAAATGTTTGTTTTCCTCAAGTCACAGAAATCCTCATGAACCAAACAGTTAGGAGCCAAATATAATTATCTTTACAAACCAAATTGCTATGTTCCTGACAACCCTTTCCTGAAGTTTCCAAAATCTCTATTTAAAACAAAGCTTAGTGCTATTTTATTGGTGTTTTGTTTTGTTTTCCTGTTGACACAAGGGCCATAAAACACAGATTTCTCACTGTCTTATGCTATAATGGACCTATATCCAAACCTGATTAAAAAAAAAAAAAAAAAAAAAAAAAGTAAAATTTGTGGACACTCACATAGACCTTTTTCTGTACTCATGTATACATCTCAAAGTTAGTGCTTGATATTTTCACTGTATTTGAAGTGAAGAGTATTAACTTCAAGCTTATTGCAAGGCTTGGGTAGAGGAGGATTTATCTAGGACCAAATAAAAGCATGTGGTGGATTTCTTCTTTTGAAACTCATTTGCATACACTGGAGTAGGAAAGTAGGTGTTCTGGATTGATGCTTTTCAAATTATAGTATCACAACAAATTTCCATGAGGAGAGCACAGATCTGCAAGGGGTATAAGCAAAAATGTCAAGTATTATTTCTGCTCTGAGCAGAATAACTTAGGAAAAACACTCATACCTCCATATGTAAAAGGCAAAATGGAATAGAAATTTAGCAGTAAAGTTAAAATAACATTAGAATAGGTGGTTTAATCTCATAAAAGAATCCAAAGACTTGGGGATGTTACAGTGATGAAGACACCCACAATTTTGCCATCTCAGCTTTTAGCAGCCAAAAGAAGTACAGATGCAATATAATGAAAACTTGAAGGGGAGCTCTGACAGAGAAATGTGAGGATCTGCAGCTGCTGAGAGCCTGCTCTGTTACAGGAGACAGTAGGTTGGAAAAGTCATTGGCAATACAATTCTGTTGCCTTTATCTACACTGGAGGTAAAAATGAAAGGCAAAACTGTAATTAGAATGAGGATTTTGGAACAGAGCTTTGTATCAAATGCAACCAAACTACTTGTTAGATATCAGGAACTGGATCACTATGTGATAACGCTCCAACAAACCTACACTACAATCTGAGATCACGGATTGGGATTAGGGACACCCTCATGAGCGTGCCTCCACGTGGCTCTAAGCTACTCTTAGATATTGAAGTAACTGTGCAATGAAACTAGCAATACTGCTAGTGAAGCTAGCAACAATGACAAAAATAGTCATGACAAAATGTGCTTACAGGGAAGGAGAACCACACTGACCAAAACTAAATCCTTTTCCAAGCTTACAGGAAGGGGGTCCTTAGGTTCTTCAGTATGCACTTCTAAACTAAATGACAGATTTTTTTTTCCACTATGAAGGAAGAGCAAGACATTGATAAATTCTCTGATATTTAACACATTTATGCTATAATATGCACATTTTATGCTATTTCTGCTCATGGGTCTTTGAAATTACTGCAAACATGATCAGCATCTTCCTGGGTTCAACTAGTAGACTGAAATATGAGATTCAGTATCTAATTTTACAGCAATGAATGAGTCAACCTTTCACCAAGATTATACTTTTAATATAAAGTGGCAGTCAGATTAAGTATCTTGCAGTACACACCACATACAGCAGTAAGATTGGCCAGAATATATTAATAGCATCTGCTTTCCCTAGGCAAAACTCTACAGCCAGACAATGCATTCCCAAAAACAAACTAGTGGTATAACAGCCTTCATAAACAATGGGGTTTGAAGAAGTTCATGAGAGGAAATATGAGCCTCCAGAATGTCATGAGGCTGTGACAGGGGAGGGTCAAGCTGGATATTAGGAAAGGTTCTGCACCCAGAGGGTGGTTGGGCACTGGAACAGGATCCCCAGGGCAGTGGTCATGGTACTGAGCCTGCTGGAGTTTAAGGAGCATTTGGACAACGCCTTCAGGCATAGGGTCTGATTTCTGGGAGCAAGGAGTTTTACTCAATGATCCTTGTGGGTCCCTTCCTACTCAGGATATCCTGTGATTCCATCTCCTCTACTCAGAGAAGTCCTCATATCCAGACTATATCTGGGCTAGAACACATGATGTGAATTTCGTACCAACCTCTATCTATCTCTCAAGCATGACTTGACTCTGTATCTAGGCTCAACCCACACCACACTCAGGTGGTCCAGGCCAGAAGAATACTGATGCAAGACCTCAGTGAGAATTGCATTGTGTTTGGGACAACAGGTCAGGATCCCAGGCTGTGCTGTAGCCAGCATGCAGGGATGTGGTCACATAGCTCAGGCTATCAATTAAATAATTTAAGCGAACGACCTACATTTCCTTGCAGCATATTTTAAGCCTCTTAGAGTCTATTTAAGACCTGCTCCCCTTACACAGGCATTTCCTGACTTTCACCGGTACCAAATCTTAACATACAAAAGTAGTCTGCAAAAAAACAGTGCAGCATTCCAGCTTCCCACTGAACTGCTGGCCTTCGCTGGAGTTAATTCATTTCCTTTGCAGTCACTATTCACTCCTTTCAGAGGACCAGAACAGGTTATCAGGAATGATCTAAACAGAGCTCATTTCATCCTGGGTTGGTCAGAAAAACTCACGATTCTTTCCCAAGCTTTCACACTATGATACTGTGATTGCTTTTTCTTATGACACGGGAGCCTTTGCCTTCAGAAAACATGCTCTTAAGAGGAATCACATTTTCAGATTAATTTCTTAAAACCTTCTATGGCTTGCTGTTTTTGTTTTAAACATCTATTTTCTTCACTATTATCTGGGGATAAAATTAACTATATAACCACATTTTTAACTACATAAAATAATGGAAAACATTCCCTGCTGCAAGAATCTGCAGGTACGGTAAACAATTTTAAGATATTAAAATGTATTTTGTTCAGTATGACATAAAATATATCCTAGTGTGTCTGAAGTCCAGATGTACTTCATTACCATTTGTTCACAACTGTATGCTTGAGGAAGGCCAGATTTCTGCCACTCACTGGAAGAAAGATTCACCTGCTATCACTAGACAGCCAAGCAGGTGCCAAGAAGCCAGATCACAAGCATCATCCAGAACTAGCCTACATTCCTCCACTCTCACAAGTAACACGTGTCAGGTACAGAGAAGCACATCTGATAGACAAAGGAAATTTTTAACCTAATCTCAGAAAACAGCAAAATCAGTCCATTTACCTGAAATGAAGTGGGAAAGTTAAATGACTAACAGACAGAAATTTATTTGAAAGTTTTGAAGGTATGAACATTAACAAGCAATTCAAAGCAATGCACACACCCACAAAACCACAAAAGCTACATACAGAGTTTTGACACAAGTTACAGATAAAGCTCTATAATTTCAATTAGGCCAGAACAGAACATGGTTTGTGCTGGATTACCTTTCATCTGTCCCCAAAGATCTGAATTACATGAATATTCCCAGACGACAAATGGTTCAGTGGATGTGATTAAAGAGGAAAACAAGGAGCAGCTCCCTTAACAAATCCTCCCCCATGTTTCTAAAGCAGGTGCACAGTACAGTGCTACAGCCTTCATTTTGAACATTTTTCCCTTGTCTCCCACCTTCCTCTGACCTGTTTCCACCCACCCCCATCACCAGTTCCAACGCCTGCACAGCACGCAGGTCTGTCAGCACAAGTGTTTGTCTGGCAACAGGATGAACCAGAGCGGTTTACTTCCAGCACAGATTGATTTTTCATCCTTTCATTTGAGCAGAGCAGCTGAACTGAGATCAGCTACCCATCTCCCTTTAATGTGTCTTCTGGCTCATTTTCTAATCTAAAGAAGTACTGCAAGTCTCACAGCAGAGGAGCTAATGCAGGGTGAGAATGGAGAGGTTGGAGAAAAAATGGCTGGGACCATTCATGGAGCACAGCTAGCAGAAGAAATGCCTTCACAGCAACCCCTTCACATGAGCTGTAATCTCAAGGGAAGTGGATCGAGTAAATCTTATTTAAAAAATTATAAAAAAAATTTGGTCAAGAAAGTTTGAAATATTTTTGATTTTTGAGAAGTTCTGGCCAAATAAATTTTCAAATGTTTCTGCACGTTCCTGTGCATTTGCAGCACTAGACAGAGCTCAGAGATTCATGGGAACAAGAAGGACTTTTCAGCCTCAGAAAACCTACTGAGGTCCACCTCATGGGCAAGCTCTTACAATAGTTACAGCACGACCCATGGAATAAAGATGCACAATATATAAAAGGAATTGGCAGCAGTTCAACTCTTTGATTGTCCTCTTGATCTACATTTAATTTCACGATGACAAATTAAGCTTCCACAAATCAGTATTTTCACATGTCCAGCACCTTAAATATGGTTGGCTCTTCAATTTTAATGAGGTTCTCGCTTCTTCTACTTACCCTGAAGACCGTATCCTGTATCCATGCAATCCACACAACAGCTGGAAGGGAGGCTTCTGGGTGAGCACAGCAATCCAAATTTGTGGTAGTCCAATTTACCAAGTGCTCCTGGGCTACTCTGGTCTTGCTGCTCAAACAGCATGCAAACAGCACCCGCAGCAAGCAAAGCACGTGGTCTGTGCTTAAAAGGGCTTGGGCCCAGTTGCATGCACACGGGATGGGGACAGACAAGCACAGTGACAACCCCTTCTACATGCTGGTTGCTTTGGGTCATACTCAAGAGGCAAGCTCCCCACACCTCACATACAATCAGAGCCCTCACCTCCTGTGCACGCTGTGATTATGGCCTAGCGTGGGGTCAGCCTCCTGCTTTTGAGGTACCTTCAGCAGTTCCTGGCCTACACTCCACTGAATGCCTGAACAACACAAAAATGCACATAATGGCAGCACAGGATCCCGCTGCCTGCGCATTACCATCATCAGCTCTCCAGGAAATGTGGATGTCTTCCCTGAGCTCATGTAGCTGCCGAGGCAAAGCCCGAGATGAGACAGATGGTAAGCATGGCAAGCGTCCCCGAAGCTCACGGCCAGCAGATCAGCAGCCATTGCTGGTGCTGGATGCAGCCGCACATTAGCTATATGACCACAAGCTACCCATTCTGTGTTTGTCATTTCATTTATTCTGCTTATGAGGCAGAATGTTGGAGCCAGATTGGCTCAGCTTTCTTTAGTACTGCCTAATCTTGACTGCAGTCTTAAGCACGCTCGGCCATTTCTTCTTTTCACATAGCCAGAGGTGTTACCAGGTAAAGGCACAAAGGACTTCACTACGTAGGACAAGATCAGAAAAAATAGACTTGAGGTGCATTTTAAGGATAACTTCTTAAGGCACAGGACTGTCTCAAAACCAACTACAGAAACTGAGCAGATATATTCCCTTTCCCTAGTATTTAACTGTTATGGATATACTAAGAACATTTTAAAGGCAGCAGGAACTTTTTTTAAAACAAACAAACAAACAAAAAACACAACACAGGTAAAATCTTCAAACAGGATGTTTCCTTTTAAAAATAGAAATTAACACACATTCCTATAATTATTCTCTCAGTCTTCACTGCTGTTTTTTTAAACCATCAAAAACTTGTTGCCTGAAAAATACATCTGCAGTCCTCCTTTCACCCCAAATAACTAACCGGTGGCTGTAAAACATCATCAAAAACACATAGGCAATACAAGAGAAGCCAATCGCTAGGAAGTAACGTCCCAGGATGTGAAGCTGAGAGCAGAATTTAGACATGGCATGGAATTATATATATATATATATATATATTAAACAAGCATTAACACCAGTTTTGATAATTAACTGAAGAATAAAGTTATCACACAGCTGTATATACTCAGCTTTGTTAGTCTCATCTCCTGTGACTATTGTTTTAAAATCCCACTGATGCTTATCTTTGTATACACAAAGATTACTCAGACACTAAGACGTTTCTATTATGCATCAATAAATTACTTTTGTCTTTGTGTCTTTCAAAGTAAACCATACTAATAGTGCTCCATAGGCAATATGGCACAATCTGTTGTGCGTTTGTTACTGAGGTCGTTAAACTTACTATCATTTCAAATAACATACAATGAAGTTGTCATGGCACTTTGAAGTCGGAAGAAAAACCCTATAATTGTGGTAGCAGCATTTTTTGTTTTATTTTTGTTTTCTTTTCATACCCTTACTGGTCCAGATTGGTTTTCCCAACTCCATAAGCTAAGTCAGCAGAGATGCCACTGGTAAGCTTCTACCTCCCACACTCATGACGACAATCCATGACAGTTAAATCCCATAGGTCCCTTTCCTTCAGGCTTCATTGATTTTATTTATTTGCTTGGGTAATATGTCTACGCTGAAATGCTCCCTTATTCTGAGTAGTTTCCTTTTGATCACCATTCCATTTCCAGCAGTATTATTCTCTTTCTCCCAGAGTACTTACTTAGGAGCCATCTTGTAGTCAATCCTCAGTAGAAATAGAATATAAAGAAATAACCCACATTCCACATCTCTCTTCCTTCTTTCTCTGAAAAGGATGATCTAGGAGGTGCAACTGGCACATGTGCTCCCCAACCCCCTGCCATATCTTGTGCTGTCCTGTTCCTGGTTCTTCCTTCTCACTCACTACCCCAACAACTTTCCATCTTAACTGCTCTTGCTCCTGCATCCTTTCTTCCCTTGACATAACCGGTTCTGCAACACTGCACAGGCATACTTCTTATCATGCTTCCAGTTACGAAGCGCATTTCACCCTCTTTTTCCTCCCTTTCTACTTTCTCCATTACTTTCTCTGAAGCTCAAGTTCACTGAAATCCTAAAGCAAAGATTAACTGTTCCACATTTCAAAAAGGCACCCCTATATCGCTGTGCTATTAATCACTCCTGCACTCAATTACTTTGCTGCTACTTCTCTCCATTGCTCCTTCAGCATTTCTTTAACAATTTAAACTACCCTTTTTTTCTCTGTAGGTAAGGTTTGTCAACCTCTTCCCATTACCCTCAGGCAACATCATATGGCATCTTCTATGCTTAAATTAAAATTAGAAACTAAGTGCTCTTCTCCCTCTCACTTGTCCCAATGCCTTATTCCTTCTAGCAAGCTGTCAACACCTCAAACCCTAAACGGTAAAAATAAAAAAGCAAGAGACACCTAACCATCTTCCCTGTTGTACATGTAGGCACCCTAAAATGACTCTCTATCCTATTCTCAAAGTCTGTACGCGAGACTTTTTCTTAAAAAGTTACTACTTCCCCTTTTTCATAACTACCAAACTATTTGGTACTGCTGTACTTAAGACACGTCATTATTTCTCCTTCCTAGTTAGCTGGAATTTATGTGTATTTCTCTACAATCTTTATTTGAAGTCACTTTGTCTGACATTATTAATCTTTTTGAATCACACCCCAAACTTCAATCTGCCCATCCTCTTCATGCTCTTCTCTCCCTTCCTAATCCTCCATTCCAAAGCTTGCACCATTCCTCACATCTCCTTTCTTACCAACCTGTCTTTGCTTTGTGCCACACAACACATCGAGCTGCCACCCGAAGCCAACATGCCACTTCAGTAGAAAAACTAAGGAGCATATAACAGACCTCCAAAGAATTCACATCTACGGTATTCCACAATAAAATTAAGTTCTTCTAGTCAAAGATTACTGAAGTCTAAAGTGATCTTCCCCACTGCAAACAACACTGTGCATACTATAGAGACTCTTACCTGAACATATATTATGTGGAAAATTAGTTTATTAACCTGTGAGAGACAGAAAAGATACTCAATAAAAGGACCAGGAAGAACCTTTATGCTTGTTAGGTGACAAATGGAGAAGAAAAGGAGGTACAATGGGAAGCATCATACCCATTAACTCTGCCATTTTAACACTAAATGCACCATGTATTTAAGAATTCACACACAAGGAATAACAGTGTACCTTTATTTTAACACGTGCGCTGCACTGATGCAGTAGATACAACGCCAGAAGGTCTTCTCTTTGCACAAACTACTATCAATTGATTTTTAAATACGTAAATCGCATTTCTAGGTGGAAGCACCATTTAGTGCAAAGAATAATTAAGAAAACCCTAATGTTAACTCTATCTTGGGAAATGTTTGCATACATAGGTGCAGCACGTACATAGGTGCAGCAATCATAGCTGTTTTCTAACTGGCCTTAAACATGGAAAACTGATCAGCTATTGCAGTTTGCATTTGAAAATTTGAACACAAAGCAATTTGTTTTCCTTAAAAAAAAAAAAAACACAACACAACAACATAAATAGACTGACAGTGTGTACATACTTGTTCAGAATCAATTCAGCAACTTAATAAAAAAAATAAAAAATATAATGTTCAGGGTTTGCTGAATTGCTTTATACTACTTCTATTACTTTTAAAATCCTACATTAAAAAGTTTACACAAACAAAAGAATCCTCCAAGCCTCTTTTTATACTGTATCAGTTGAAAGGGAAAGATTTGCAAGCACTGCTGCCTCTGCCAACACTTAATTCAGGTCCCCTGGTCGTTCCAGATTACAGAACATCCCTGCACACCTGGCATCTCTGTTGTCAGGCAGCATCTATGCTGAAGTGCCAGCCTTGGTATAGCAAGCCAGCAGGAATATTAAGTCATCTTCCAGTTCACAAGTTTCTTTGCTAAAAACAACCACCCCCACGTGTTGTGACTGACTTTCAGATCTATCAGGCTCGCTCAGGATAACATATGCTGTGAGCCCCATCTTATGAATGCCTGTGTGCTTAATACCACCTACACCGCAATCACACTAAGGATCAACGGGAATATTCATGCTTGCCAAGTTAAGGGTACATGTAACTGCTTATAAGACATCTGCATTTGTTTGCACCTGTAAAATATACCAGCTGTCGTCCTGTATCATAAATGATGGGTTACAATTAGGTCATAGGCAATAATATCAAGGTATTTTCTGGGATGGTTACAATAGGGTTAAAACATTTAAGGAAATGCAAGACACTTTTGTCTCCCCCTGTTCAGAAGGAGGCTCCACTCTTTGGGAGTACACAGGGATACACAGACTGTAGGCCACGGAAGAACCTTGTCCCATGTGTATCAAGGAATCAGCAGTAACAGTAATCACTTTAAGCCATAAGAGGGAAGAACACTTCTCTTTGACTCTCCAAACTAAAAGCAGTTTAACAGCACAACTGTACATACAAAAATAATTATACTCCGAATAAAGGGCAAATTTTTACAAGTTTTCCAGTATCACTCAAATTCTACATAGGTTACTGAAAATTCATCAACAGTTTGTATATATGGGACATGTAAAACTCTTCTTTATGTATGGTTTAGGAATACAGATCTTAGAAGTGCATTTTTTTTTTCACTAACATTTTGGTTTTGTGGGAGGAAAAATAAATCAACTCTCTACAACAAAACAAAGAAAATGTGAAGACTAAGGGTTGAAGGAAAAAAAAAACATCACTGTGGTTCAGGATTAGAGTGTTTTGGGATAGTGCACTTTTTATTCTATCTTGGTAATGTACAGAAGTGTACAGAATGGTTATATCCTTCCTACCTCCTCTGATGTGAAATCTTTTAAATGTTAAAGTTTTACTCAGTACATAAGCACATTCTTACAAAAATATAGCTTTTCAGACAACATGATAAACAGTTTAAGAAAAATGTTTTCTCTTTCAGAACAAAACTACAATGTAACCTAGCTTCCACTGATAATTAAATTGCAAGTGGTAGTTCAGCAAGAGCCTCACACGACATGGTCAGTCTAGACCAATATAACCAGGCCATACCCTACTGAAGTATACCTATTTGCCCCAAAACATTGAGGAAATACTGGTGCACATGAATCTAGACTACATCCACATTTCTTTTCCCTGTTAAGCAACCTTTCCTTCTTCAAGAACCTAGTGCTTATGAGAACAGAGCTTTAATTACCATGCTGAAAGAGGTCAAAGTACCTCTATAAACCACTGTTAAATCCACATAAAAATCTCAAAATCTAAGTAATCAATAGGGTAGCAGCTAAAGATGTCCATGAGGTGAAAGGTCAAAGACTCTTTTCTCCTGTGGAAGAGATTACAGAAATATCATGAATGAATGAAACTACAGTAAATAAAATTTAAAAATAGTTTTCTTCCCTTTGCAGTGAAGGATTTGGGGTATCCTTTCAGAAGATTTTGTTTTTCCTCCACCTCCCACTTTCTTTAAGTTATGCCCATCTTCTGTATATGGAAGCACTACAATGATCACTTTTAAGTATCAAAGAAAAAACTCCATCCTTGAAAAGCACCATCAATTAAAAGAATATCTGGTGGAAAACAATCAAATAAACAAAAACTCCATGGACCATCCTCAGGGATGAAATGCTCAAGATGTCTTTTTTAATCAGTTTGTGAAGATCTACAAAAACTAAAAAGGATCACATTCTAAAGGTTCAGTGCATTCAGCAGCTATATAGTTTTGCTGCTTACTCATCTGTAAGTTGACTTTCAAAAATAACACCCTAGCTCATCAAAATATACATTTTCCATTTGCTTTTAAATTAAAATAATAATAAAAAACATTTAAAGAATTCACAATCAATAGCATGACTAAGTTTCAGGATCATCTACAGCATATAATTTAAAGGTTCAAGATGCCAATATGCAGCACGTGGCAGGCCTATATGCTCCATGCAGCATGTACATTTAGGATAATCTTGAATAATCTTGATGTTCAGAGTTGTTTATTTCTTCCAAATAGTGTAGAATACCCACCTAGATAAAATGAGCAGTCAAGGAAAAAAAAGGAAGTAGGTAGTACATAATTAAATTGGAAGTAATTCTTTTCACTTGTATTTTAATTCTGAAAACTTCTCATAGCTCATAAAGATGGGGTAGGCAAAAATTTGAAAAGTGAAATCTCCCTGGATCCCCTTTTTTTGCTCAGCAGTTTGAAGGAGCACCCCATTTCCACCAAAACCGAAATCCTTTGCAAACCTGTGTTTCCTAATCTCTGCTGCAGATCTTCAGGCTGTACATTTTGCATTGCAACCACTGAACAGACTACAGAATTACTTCGGGAAGAACAATCAGAACTCCAGCTCTTCTTCAATCAGGAGTTCACCAAGCTGGGATACCTCTTGCTCATTTTCTTGATAGCAACCTTGAATAGGAAAGTGACATCCAGCTGACCAATTTGTGAGGCCCTAACAGCGACAAGATCAGACACACCAGTAATACCGAGATGTTCGATAGCTGAACACCAGGTGTCCAAGTATCTTACTGGACAATCTTTTAACTGTCTACTGGATCTTGAATGCCTCAACAGGGGTTCTTCTGAATGCTCACTTTAACAGATGAATCTAAATTTTGGCTAGAGTTTTCCTCTGTAAGATTCTATGATGTTGGCTTCTGGAGCCCTAATACTTTTCAAAAAGCAAAACTTTGTCACCCAGACTGAGCTAGAAGCAAACACCACAGAGCAACTAGCAACTGTGTGACTACTCTCTTTGCTACTCCTCTGATGGCAGATGTGCCCAGCTTCAGCAGGGGTCAGAGCTACTTAATTCCAGCAGCTTCAAAGGAGCAGACAGGAAGATGAGACATGGACATCACCTTTTTTAGAGCTACGGCAACCTGCAGAGTAAGTCACAGATTTCTGGAATTTAAAATTTAGCACAACCAATATAAACTCACATAAAGATATACGCTCCTCTGTTTACACAATGAGGTCACACACACTCCAGATGGAAGCCTGCATGTTCATCATAGTGTCCTGGTGGAGACCTCAGGGACAAATATGCTTTCCTGAAAATGGAGAGTTGACTTTTATGTCAATAGCTACTTGAATTTCAGATGAACCCCAAAGCAACACTAGTAAATACCAGAATTTCAGGCAGCCGTTACACACAGCTACTATTCTGGAAGTACGGAAAATAAGCAACAATAAAATATGATAAGCTTGCTTTAGCATTTTGGCTGCATTCAGGTACCCATAATGCTAACTTTTGGTCAGATTATGAAAATGAGCATTTGTATAAGTCAAAAGACTCATACAATTGCTCAACAGATTTCAGGCACTAAATGAACATCACGCAAGTCACTTTCTGAAGGAAGAAATAAAACCCTTATTTTTTAATTGGTTCTAGTAATTCTACTGTAAGCTACCACATCTCAGTCATCTGTGAGATATCATGTAGGTATAATCTTCTATTGAGATTCATACTTTCTATTTTGAAAACTAAGCCCCAAGAAAGGCAATAACCTGTATTCAAAATGCAGATAAGGGATACCAGAGGTCCAAAACCAAATTTATAGTCGGAGTTGAGTGTATTATATTTATATATATATATATATTAATTAATGTTTTTTAAAATATGTATCTTCCTTTGGGCTAATGTGAAATCATTTAATTACTTTATTAATATTCTTGTATCTATACTGCTATATCATCAGGTTCTTAATTCAGTCAGAAAAAGCAAACTAAAAAAAGCCTGCCTCATTTCTCTAAGAATTCTTCGCTTTCAAGCTCTGTTATACCTACCTATTTAATGGTCAGGGTTTTTTTTTTTTCATAAAAATATTTCTTGTCTGTGAGCTTACATGCTAGAAATAAGTGCTTTCTTTCAAAGGAAAAAAGTACCATTTCAAAGGAAAAAAGTACCATTTTCTACTTAATTCATTTACAGGCACTTTGCATATTTAAGGCCTGCAGTTGTGAAGGCAAAAGGATCTTGAACAATTTATCTGAGGTTGTAAACTACAAGGGTAAGTATATTCATATATGGTTTATTTCACTGTTTCCTTTTTGTCTTGAAAATGTTAAGATCAAATCTGAGTTTCATTGGAGACATGAAAATAATGAGAAACAGGAGCTTGTTACAGTCAGTATGGTGTCCAGAACACCAAGCTACAGTATTAAACAATATTGAGATTTGAGACAGAGAAGGAAGGCAAAATGAACACACGAAATAGAAGAAAGGCTGTGGCAGAGTTTCACTAACATAATATATTATGAATAAGCAGATCCTGAAAAGACTTATTGTATCAGAAAATGGACAGCCACAGCAGGCATTAATCCACAGAAGTATTTCATGGGAGATCACAAACAAGTGGCACGTAAGACCCAAAGCAAATGGAAACAGAAGAGGGCAGATCAAAATGCCGCTTTGGAGCTCATGGCTTGAAGCCATAACTTCCAGCTCCTTGTATAAATTGTTTGTCACCCACAAAATGAAGTTCTGAAGAGGTATTTTTAGCAATGAGGATGTTGCAAAGAAATGTGTATACCTCCCTCCCACCACTTGGAATATTTTTTCAGTATCATTAATTAATAATGTTTGTTAGGAATCCATTTTTTTCTATTAAGATCTACTTTGAGACATATATATAATGTCAAGGGTTAAGGGTTTTGCAGGGGATTGGGGAAGAGAGGGGAACAGATGAGTGGTTTTTTTTGTTGTTGTTGTTTTGGTTTGGTATTGTGAGGAAAACCAAAATGAAACAATACAGTCTCATCAGAACTCCCATGCAGCATTACCCTCATCATACAGTTTACTCCACACTGCATAAGCAATATGCTCGGCAACACTCCAAAACATGAAGAAAAACACAGCCTGCTCTTGAAAGGTGCTGATCATTTCACTACCTGTGAATTTACGGCATCTTTAAAATATAGTTCCTGCAACTATCTTCAAAAATAAAACTGCAGTTTTTTCATAGCAAACAAACTATATTAATAGTGTTTAAGTTAGAAGTGCTTTCTTTCATTCAATTTCATTACCTCCAAGCAGTCTAGGCTTGCTCAGTTTATTAAAACGTACTCTCTCTACACTTTTTCAGTCTTTAAGGATACAATTCCATGTAGGAGGGAACGCACACGATCTCCTTTGAGAACTCCACAGGACAATAAAGCCTGCTAAGCTGTTCTTCATACAGAGTCAAGGCATCGGTCAGATTGATACAATTTCCCTAAAGAAAAAAGAGAAGTCCTGGTTATAATAAGGGAAGCAAAATTGCAGATGAATGTATATGCTGACATCAATGCAAGGCTCCCATATACATCAAACCCAGACACATGGGGTTCTTAACATTTAAGGCAAATATTGAACATCTTGTCTTCACTCTGCATACAGCAAACAACAATTTGTGACTTTTCAAGAAAGAGTAAGTATTGAGGTGATTATCTATATTCTCATTAGCAGAAGTAACCATTACATTAGGACTTCCAGTTCAAGTAGACCACCACGTGTTGTTTAGCTTTAACATATACTCAATAACCATTTTCTTCGTGATTGCTTAAATGTATCCTTAAACAGTATTACAACATCCAGATTTTCTCAATTATTTAACATTTCCTAGGTCTTAAAACATTAAAAGGCAGTATAAAATCCCATAATCTATTCATTTTAAACCAATTCCTCCAAAGAGCAGTATGACAAAACAAATCAAATTGTGCAGAAGTTCTGTGGCTGTAGGTCACACTGCCTTGAGCTGCTGCGTATCACTTCTGAAACAGAACTGCTTCCTACCATTTTTTTTCTTGAACCCATGTAATATCTCATGTAAGGAAATATTAGTAATACCTTTTTCTGACCAAAACAAAAATTAGTGTTTATATGATTTTCTCTAACAGTGCAACTACAGAATATCACACATGCTGAAGTCACAGCATTCCTTCCCAGCCAAATAAACATTACGTAAAAAAATCAAATAATTCTTGGAATATATCTCAAGGATTACAAAAGGCGAGGAACAGGAAAAAAACCTTCTGGTTATAAGCACAAACTTGACCAAAGCTTAAGTGTTAACAAGCAAGTCATGACAACATTTACCTGTGATGCTTACACAGAAAAAGCTCTCATTTAATCAGAGGTGTGATTATCCATATCCATAATGGAGCTGAAGATTTAGAGCTGAGGGTGAGCCCACAGAACACCAACGAACTGAACAAACACACACTAGACAAAGCAATACGGCAGTCGTGCAGGTTTTATTTCAAATCTTCTTGTTAAGTGTCTTGCCTCCCCTCCAAAACCCAAGTACTAGAATCTGTACTTGGACCTATGTGCAAGAGCACATAGCAGAGAGAATTATTATTTAAGCATTATGATTCACTGGAAGTTGGCTGAACATATGAACTGAATATTTAAACACACAGATATATGATGACTTTGTCTCTCTTACAGCCCCAGCTTACTCAGTGTTTCAAGACCTGTAACTCAGAACAGTGGTCAAGTTCTATGAGAATCACAGGAACAAAGGATTCATTCAACACTTCCATAATACTTGCACCTCACATAGATAAGTCACTCTGCTAACACACTGCAAAACTTAGCTCCAAGGGACCAGTCTTTATTTAAGAAATCTGCAGTTTACTGTTTAACTTCTGTTTCTCAGTGCTCCCCGATGTTTAGAAATGGTCCTAAAATAATTAACTGCACACAAACACAACTGAAAGCTAATTCTCATGAAGTGAGGAACTCACATAAGTTTGTTGAACAAACACACGTGCTCTTACAAATGGGGCAGAGGCTGGAACAAGCCAAGATATTAAAACCGATATGCCTCAACAGCTCCCATCAACATTGTTCTTTTACATATAAACAGTATCAGGTGATAACCATAAATAAAGCATGTAATGCACATTCTCACTTTGGGATTTAAACTTTTTTCTACTTCTTTGCTTGTAGTATTATTCTTCACTATAATGTATTTAAACTTTCATACTTCCAGAATAAATGAAAAGACACTTTATCTCACTGTTCTTCCTGTGGATTTTTTCTCAGCATGCTCAAATTTTCACAAGTGGAAAAACAAAACGTTAAATTAAAAAATATACTACGCATAGTGTCTTTTAAAAATTATATTCTTGCAAGTTCTCTTTAAAAAAAAAAAAAAAAAAAAAAAACTTGCATAAAACATGTATTTAATTACAATTTTGACCATAAGTATGTGCATGACGTGCCAGGTGGTTATTTGGTAAAGGAAGACGGCATGCTTTATAACACTTGGTTTTGAATAGGTTTAATGATCTCCATTAGGTTTCAGAAAACAGAAGAGATTTTTAAAAAGTAAGGTTTGAGCACTAACTCAGCACAACTGCTCAAAGCACAACAGACTTCTGAAACGCTTATTTAGTAACCTATTATTATCCAGGGGACTGCAGCAGTTATTTCGTTCAGCCGCCCTTTACAAACATATAATTTTGTTTCAACATCAGACTGAATGGAAAAAAAAAAAAAAAAAAACATAACCTGTGTGTGCAATTTGAGTATAAATAGAAAATACTGCTAGGTAATTTATGGAGCATACCACCATTATGGATGAAGTTTAATAGGATACACAATGAGAAATAAGTATCTATACTCAGTTTCCCAGTCTGCTCTTTCAGTATTTCATCCTTTCTCCCTTCTTCAGCATCAGACAAATCAGTGCAAACAGCGTGACAAACAAATTACAGGAACAATGAAACCTGCCAATAATCACTTTTTACTCTTTCAAACCCACAGATTCCTAATATCCTCATCAAGATCTTACATAAAGATACCTTAACCTGTCCTTCAGAACACACACCACAGGATAGTGCAACTCTGCACAGTCACATTTTTTTTTTGTAATTATTCAAATTTAACTCAACAAAAAGCTATAAAAATTCCAGAAACTAAAGCCTATAACTTATTTCAGTATTGAGAAAAAGTATCCAAAAAAATCACCATTATTAACACCTTTTATTAACACCTTTCAACTAAGACTACAGCTTTAAGATCAGCGTCAATCACATTTAGATGGTCTTGCATCACTAAAATATGACACGGGGAACAATGCCCAAATGCAGCACAGTCGTCGGTCAGGTAAGTCAGATAACCCACAAAGTTCCTCGCATAACAAAAATAGTTAAATGATAGACCAATGCATTTTGTGTTCTAAACAGCCACTATATACTCAAATAATAACTAATACTGACCAGTGTTTAATAAAATTCAAAACTGATGGGTCCCCACTTATTCTTTTTTAAAGGGAGGTAAGCAAAATTCAACTTTTTTCCTCCCACGCTGTTCAGTCCATTTTCAACATACAGGAAAAAAAACTACCAAATTCCTCTCCCTGCCCCCCTGGTAAATCTTTTTTTTTTCCATATCAAACAATTTGACAGAGGAGAAATGGAAGAACGCTGGTGGTGTTGTCTTTTTATTTTTTTAATCCTTAACAAGTATCCCTTTGACACTGAAGTATTTGAGGTAGTTTTCAACATTAATGGATCTCATTAACTTGCTCATGACTGATGATTCCTGAACTGTTTCACAGTCTTTGCATTCAGAGTCTGCTCAATGCTTGTACACATTTTGACAGCTCACGTCTGTCTCCCAGCACCCATTATTCTTTGCTTTCATAAGGCATAAATTCTGGAGCACGATGGGCTGAGTTTCTACAACACAACACAAAACAATTTAAATAACCAATACAGTGCTGGGCAGACAATAAAAAAATATTCCTTAAAATAAAGTAATTAGCCCTATTAATTCAGTTAACTTTAAAACGTTACCTGTAAAGGGGATGTGTTCATCAGCTAGTTCATCTCAATTTAGGCCACTATGCTTCCTCTGACCTTAGATAGTAAACCAGTGATTTGAAAGTAGATGAAGGGGTCCCCTTCTGTACATGCCCATTTCTTTGAACTCATTTTTACACTTACCCTACTTGTCATTGTTACTGGCAATTTTGTCTGTCACAATACACTACAGAAGGTTATTTTTTACTTTTTTATTTAATATTTATATTTTTATTTTGCAATGTCAAAGGACAGAGTCGAACATGGCCAAGGTTTCTTTCCTTCCTCATTTCAGAGTGAGTAATAAGCAAGGAGATACACGGAGCACGAAAAGTCCTAGCATCAAACCTAGGCTTGACAGGGACAGCTGTTAAGGAGATAATGGAGGCAAACCTGACTGCAGGTATCTCCACTGACCAATTAGTTTAAAACTAAACTCTCAGTAACCCAAGGAAATGCCTGCCCCTTAAAAACTTCCAAACTGCCAAGAAATCACAGAGGCGCACACCGAGACATGCACACGTTCCTCCAGTCTCCTTTCATGTTGCAGACCAGGCGAACCCTGCTCCCTCTTTGGAAGCAATAATTAGAAAACCCACTCAGGAGCCAAAAAAGGATTTTAACTATGGAGCAACAACATCACCATTGTCTGGACACTCAGAGGGCAGGGCCACATTGTATTAGAGGGTGGCCAAGATGCAACAGCTTGGCGTGTGGCTGGGCGTGTGGGAGAAATCTGATCTCTCGCACCGGTGGTTAGTGCTGTTTGCTCAAATGAAACCTGTGAGTGGTCTGAGAACGTTTCACCTCGTCTGGCAGAGACGACCCAGACGAGGAAGGAGTAAATTCCCATACAGAGGTATTTTTAAAGGTTCCACTTCTTAAACAGGCTGAAAATGATAGCTTGCTCAACCTCAAAGGATTAGATCAGCAGAGCAAAAATTTAGCACAGAAAAAGGCATTTCCATAGCCACACGTACTCCACTGGCACATATTGACAACCTCACAGTCAGTCTCAGCACCTCGCAGAGCACAGTGTCACAGTGGCTGGACAATCCTGGAGCGCTATGTGGAGGGCCTAGGATCAGTGATGCTTCAGCAAAAAAACATACATACCACACTAGTATGGTACTAGTAGGTATTTTACGGAAGTTAGAAAATAACTGGGGCAACCTAAACATTATAAGGTATAACAGCACAAAAATGCATGCATTCAGAAACAAGACACTGGAAAGGTCCAGCAAGGATGAAACCAGACCTTGGGATACACTGACTCAGACTTCTCTCCCTTCTGCACTTCGAGAACTTGCAACTGTAAGCAATTTGAGAACTTGCTTCCCTTGGAGAAGACAATGCTGAGGCCTTCACAGACCCATATTACATCACTGAACTCTTTGAAGCACCAGCTTCGGAGGAAGGAAGAAAAACAGAAATATAGCAAGCCATGAGACTTGTAAGCATCAGTGTAATGGGATTAAGTTTATATGCAGACACAGGGCTGCAAGTCCTGCAGGTCCCTGTAGCTCCCTTCTCTTTGTACAGTGGAAAACCCAGGTCCTACACAGACTGCAAGATTACCAATATGGATGACATGGTTAAAAAGCAAGGCCACTATTCGCACAAGTGCTCTCATTGTTATTACTATTGGTGGATGTGTAGAGCAATTACATAGGCATTTTTCACCAACGTATTTAAGCACAGACTTATAGCAACAGGGAACGCAATCCATAAATTGTCTTTTTTACCTCTCCAGAGCTGAAACAAGCTATAAAGTCCCTCCTTCACGCTAAAACTGGGCACATCTGTTCTTGCATCCCCTAGGAATACAAATAAATACTCTGAAAAGCCCTTCCACAGCTACGGTCTCTCTGTGAGTGATAATACAGTGCTAGGCAATGGTAGTTACCGGTCTCCACCTAGTGGTGAAAGGATCTTCTGCACTGCCACTTGGAGACTGAGGATCAGCATGGCATCCCGAGGGAACAATTAGGTTGTGTGTGTTAGAATAGCATGTGGAAACAAACAAACAAAAAAAAGCTGCAACTAAATTTATTTCAATAATCTCAAAAAACAGTGTGCATAAATACTGCTGTATAGCACTGCTGATTGCCAAGCATATGAAAACACCAAATTGTGTCCTGCTCGGGAATAAGTAGCTGAAAATAAAAACATCCCCACGCCTTAACTTTTAGATTCCACTTCTCCTTTATACAGTTCTTGAGATCAACCTTTGCCAAAGTTTTTTTTTTTTTTTTTTTTTTTTTTTAAAAAAAAAAAAAAGGTATTTAAAATTAAGTCTTCTCAATTTTCTCCATACTGTGTAACATCACGTTTCGGTAACTGTTGCTTTCAGAACTCCAATCTGACACGCTCCTGGAATTACCAGAGCATCCCTCAAAATTTTTGGAGGCTTTTCTAGCTGCTTGGGAGTTTCTGGCAAGTTCTCCAGTAAAGTCAGTCACACAGGTCTGGGTAAAAGCCATAGATGGCACATCACACAAGTAAGAATTGTTCACATCACCAAAACTCAAAGTAATTTATGATTAGTAAGTGCTGTAGTACGTACTACAAGCATGATTGTCTGGGGGCTAGGTGGGGGAGACAACTGACAAGCACAAATACTAGTTAAGCTGTGCAAAAACGTCTGATTTACAGTTAAAATGTGAGGTTCAAGCAGAAATCATCCCACTACAAGCAAGTGTGATTTCATAAAAGAAGTGTTAACAAATCAGACAGTGACATTTAAGTTTTTGCTCTCACTTGACATTACTGCGATTCTATATACATCAGCATCAACGACTTTTATTAAGCATTCCCAGAAAGAGTTTTACTTTTGAAGAAACTTGAGGCAACGTAAATTTTTTTTTGTCTCTGCATATAAACACTGAACAGGTAACTGCAAATTCTGGGTCTAGGAACACTTCTCAGCTCTGAAGTCAGGGTCCATGCCCCATTCTTAATACACTTTGGTCTCAATAAGAGTAAAGGATAGGGATGAGAAGAAGCTGTCAACATCAGCAGATTTACTCAAAATTTTTTGTTGGTAATGCACATACCATCCAACAAATACAGTGTCTGCATTTAGACCTGCAACATCTAATCAAAATCAAATTTGCCTGCCAATATTCTTTATTGAGTAAACTCTGCAGGAGACAAGACTCGCAGCCAGTGAGCACAGCAATGGCACCACCCATTTTGTCATCTGCAGATGAAAAGAAAAGCCATCACACCATCTGCACAATGCAATTAGGTAAAAAACGGGTATTTTTGTGCACTTAGAATTTGATGAATCTGGACTTTAAGTCAATCAACAATACCAATATGTAATTATTTGTATATTAGTGTATTTTCTTTTCTAGTTAACGCATATGAAATTGTCAAACATTAACAATTAAGAAACTGGAAAAAAATCTGAAAGTTCAGAGCAACATCACAGGGCCACAACAAAAGACTCGTTAACTCTGACTTACACTGCAAACAGTCCACAGAAGTCTAGGGGCAAGTATTACTGAATGGGAACAGAAGACTATGGCTAAAGTGCACAACTATTTTCTTCTAGCAGTTATAGCCTGCCATTATTACTTGTATTGCTTCCATGCTACCAACTTATTACCAATTGTTTTCATTTCCCGAACATCCCTGGCTATTCTGAAGACTGTTTTTCAGCCAGCACTTCTGGACTGTAGAGCACAGCAGTTACGCATGTCTAGACTCTGCCTGTTGATAGTTTTCTTGAGTGATACCTGCAGTGGCTTGCTCCTTCTGATAGCATAAATACACCTTTTTGTCGTTCGCTGTAAAACACCCCAAAATCAGTTTATGTGCTTGAAGAGTAACATTTTCCAAAGCTTGTTCACAGCTCAATGAACAGGTGATGAGCATTTCCGTTTATTTTTGCCAGCAGTGGTATTTAGAGAGTCAGGCAGCAACACTACTCGAGGCTGTCAATTTGTGAACAGCGTTTTACTTTTGGATTAAGCATTTCTTGAGCACTGAAATAAATAACATTCTAACAAGATGCACAAGGTAACCTCTGTAAGCTAAACTGTCAGAAGACAGGCTACAGAGGACAAGATCCAAATGCTAGTACAACATAATGCCAAGACAGAAAAAGCAACTATAGCTAACTTGCCAGTAACCAGTAAGACAATGACACTTTTGCAGCATCTTTCTTATGAGGCATCTCCTCCTGACAGCGAAGGTCAGGCCGTAACAATTAGGTGGACATTCCCTCAGTCACTTTTCTCGATGATATTAAACATATTTTCCCTTTTAGAGAACCAAAAAGCACTTCAAGAAAGCGGGTGGGGGAATGACCCACGAAGTTTTGGGTTTTAAAGACACAGTTTCACTGTATATGTCACAAGTAGCAAAACTGCACCATAAGTCCTTGGTCCGTCTAAAAGATGTAGTCTCTTTTCAATACCAACACCTGTCCAGAGTTAACAGAAGTTAACAGTTCACTATTAACAGAATAAAAAGCCATTAAGATTTACAGTGTGATAGGACTGTTTTAGTCGTATTTCATTTCAACCACAAGGAGGTGATTTATCTTGCCCACAAAACCACTGCATTTCAAAATTAAGCACCACAGTAAAGTTGTCAACCCCCAGCTCATTCTGTGACTCAAACTTCTCAAGAACCCACCCCATTTAAGAGCAAACCAATCCCTTTGCACACCTCTGAAAGCTAGCTCTGACCGGAATGTTACACGAGTGTTCAAATCCATAATTTTAGCAGAGCTATTTCAGAGCTAAACGAGATATTTCAAAATGCTGTACTTAGATGCTACACACATCAGAAGACTAGTTAAAGTACGGGCATGACAAAAGAAATGCGGCTTCAGAGGCATTTCAGTCATCCATCTGCTGGGTCTTGTCATGTTTCTGTACAATTGCTCACAGCTTTGTGGCACTCTATATTCAGAATTACATATAGAAAGTACCTTCAGAGGAAAGCTTTACCACAATTACATTATACCTTAGGTGGCTTTACTGTAGCCAGTATATAAATTTTAAATTATATTTAAATGGAATTGGATTAGAAACTTGATACACAAAAAATTTATTTGAACTGTATAAAACATTTCATAAAACACCAAGCATTATAACAAATAGATTAAAACAAAATCTGCTTGCCAGAAGTCAAATCAGTGATTTGCATTAGAAGTGGATAGAAAACAAGAGAGTATTTACTCCCAACTGACTCATCTTCTCATCCCACTGTACCTATGTCAAATTCTTACACCTTTATGAATGACACAGATTTTCATGTCTTACACCATGTTACTGAAGACACTAGCTTAAAAACCATGTCTACCTTTATGAAGTACATCTGCTCTGTTTTTCTGAGAACTGCTTACAACTAAAATATTATGCAGTATGCCTTGCTGATTCTTGAAATTATGTTTTTAAGTTCAAAGACAGATACTCTATAATTTCAGTTGAAAATGAAAAAAGACAAGTCAGTTTGGAAAGCCCAAATTTCATGCAAAAGTCCCAAACAAATTATTAAAAGGAAAAAAAACTCAGCTTGCTATTAGACTGTAAGTTAGCTTTTTTCTTTTTCTTTTTTTAAAGTACCTGACAGCAATACATATACAGCAATACGTTACATTCAGATATCATACCTGTGTGAAATATTTTCCATCTTGCTTCAGGACCTTCATTGAGAGGTCAAGAATCAACCGCAAGAATTCCCACGTGGAATCTGCATATAGAGTATGATTAAAAAACAGCCCACTCCCCATCACTGGCTTGTTTACTATTATGCAGTCAAGAGTTGCAACATGTGTACCATTTCAAAAAAGGAGCTATCCTGCAGTTTTAAAGCACAAAGAAACAAACCACCATGAAAAGAAAAACAATCAAACCCCACCCCATACACAATGGTAATGATGGTGGAATTCAGTATCTCTGGTTTTCCTCAGAATAATTACCCATGATTTTTTTTTTTTTTTTAATTAAAATTTTAATTAACTTGGAGGGTTGAGGAGGGGCTATTGGAATGCAAACTCCCCAAGAGTTACATGAGTTCATGTAAGTGCCCCGTTTAGAATTTAGTTTTTAGAATAAAAACATTCTATGCACTTTTTTCTAATATTCAAGAAAAAAACAAAAGGAACAAATGTGCTATTGTCATTCTCTGCCCCTCAGATTACTATTAAAAAAGTGAAGAATCAAAGTACTTTTTATGCAAATTGCCAATTATTATGCAGTAGAGGGGCTGAAATGGAGAAGTTTCAGAAGTTTAGGAAGATAAATTAGAAAATTAACCTTCTTCTGGAGATGTGGAGATTGGAACAGCTGTCAGATCATTAATTACATAATCAAACATCCTTCCTTCTTTGGCATACCTCTTCAGTACGGGAATACAGTCTTCAATTAGAACCTAAAAGAACAAAGTACTGTAATTAGTCCTCAAAATACCCTAGAACTGACCAGGGAAAAGGAAAAAACGTGAATACACAAAAAATAAGCAGGGAAAAAATACAAAATAAACTAAGGATTTAACTTCAGGCTCCATTTTAAACTTTTTACATCATATAAAGAAAACAAATAGTTGCAGGAATTATGTTGTAAAAGGCACCACAGGACTGAATTTCCTAGCTCTCACTGTTGGGTGACCATTGTTCTGACAGTGACATTTCAGTCTCCCAGCACACCAGTAAAATGAGGTATTTATATGAAGGGCCACTGACTCATGCCAAGTAGCATGGGACTTCTCTTTTAACTTTCTGCATACATTTTTAAACTCACAACTGTAAACTAGTGTTTATGAAAACCTTAAGGAGCAGTGATGAAAATGGAAAAAGGCTACCAATAAAGATGTCAGATCACACCTGGGCCAGTTTGTAAGCTCTGTCAGATGTAACATGTAAAATCCTTAACCACAGGGCTGCATGCCAAATTTCTATTTATTAGTACACTAGGGATGTAATGGTAAGAAATTTTGTCTGCAAATTAAAAACAATTTTTAAAAAATGTATTACAAATGCAGATATTCTCAGTAGTGGAGGGAAACCTAACAACATACATTTCTTCTCCTTTTTATCAATTTAAGAATTTATGTTTAACACTGCATCCCTACTGTTATTTCCTCTTCATTTGTTAAGTTATGGCAACAAATATTCTCATATTTCATATTCCTTAAGGAATAATTCCTTAATAATTCCTTAAAAGTGGAAACGAAGTATTTTGAAGCTAAGGTATACTTCCAAAACAAACCCTGCTGACAGCAACTAACATTTAGAAATATCATTAAAAATGGAAACAAATCCTTCCCAAAACTAATAAAAAAAATCAGAAGGCTTTTCCTCAAAAAAACTTTCCCACACCAGACTTCCAACCCAGAGGTAATTACATTTGAAGTATTACTTTCGGTGAAAGTGAAGTAAAAATTACCTGATAGCACTCTCCTTTCAGATTGTCTAAGACATCTCCGCATGTTTTACGCATGTATTTTTTACACCCGTCAATCACCATTTGGTCAATGTTTGAAGATAGTTAAGGCATTCTACATTCCAGAAATAACACAGGTAACAGTTTCCTTTTCTTCAGAAAGAAATTCTCAAAAAGGTGAACTTTACAAAGGGATAGGAAGATGTATATTTTAGCTACACATCACAGTAGCCAAACTTATTTGTCCCCAGTTCAGATAGAGGTACAAGATGCGTGTTGTTTTTTTTTAACCAGTATTTCCAGCATCTTAGGTTCCTATTACTGTTCAAGTTTGAAATTTGAACAATAGAGTGGTATATTAAAAAACAAAAACAACAAAAAAGACATAAAGCTGAAGTAGATTAGGACTATGTTTTCAAAACAACCATTTTTGTTTCTAGCAAGGGGAGCCCAAAACCTAGGATGATCAACATTTCAATTGGCTAACAGTGGTTTATGTTACAAACTATTTCAACTACAGAATGTTAAATACTTGATTTCTATCAGTATTTTTAAGACAGGGAAAGAGGTGGTCATTCTGCCAACAACACAATTTGCCAAGTAATGACACTCCTATTGTTAACTTGCTTTGCTTCTAGGAATTTTTTATAGCTTTCTTAAGGAGAAAAAAAAAAAACAAAACACAGGAAGGCAAAAGATGCTAACTTGATCAACTTGTCTTCTGTGGTAACAAAAGATATCAGTCTGATGATAGAGGTGTTCCTTTCCAGTCCTGTGTAAAGTGCTACTCAATAATTATTGTATTGGTTGGGAAGTTGAAAGCACACATATGATAGATGAAAAAAAAAAAATGTAGTCATTGGCTCTCTCCAAGCTCACAAAATATAAATTTCAATTTAGACCCTATCTCCTCATGCAAATTAGACCCTGATAGTTGTGCTTAACGCTAAAACGTCAGAGCAAATGCAGAATGCACAATGTTGAAATGAACAATCAGTCATTTGTCAAAGGATATCTCTACCATAGTAACCATCTTTGGCTTCAGTTTGACTATCTCATATAGTATACCCCCATCACCGCCTCCTAGGATTAGCACTTCTTTGCCAGCATAGTTTTCCTTTCCGCTGCCCATTATGGCTTGGGTATATGCCAGGTCACTCTCTGCCAGATCTGAATGGAAGGAAGAGAAAGAGTTGGACAAAAAACATCTTTAATTCTTCTCATTAACCCACAGGTGATATCATACAGACCAAGAGCATCTACACAAACAACCCAGCTCTCTGAGACACAGGTCAGGTACTAAGGAGGCCAGTGATTTACCAGAGGTAATGAAACCATCTCATACAGGATTTCTGCAGTTCTCAATGAAAACCCAACAACAGCTACATCTGCATTAGCAAATACTATGTGCCAAGAGAAGAACGTTTGCAGAGCAAAACAGTTGGTACTTAAGACTTGATGTCCATGCTTGACGCACTTCTATGAGTTTTTACCTCAGAGTAGTGCAGCAAGAGACAATCAGGAGACTTTTGGAAGCACACTCTGGACCCCAACTAAAAAGACCAACCTAGATGCACCCCTGTGGGTCCCTGCCCAGAGGCATAAGCATGACCATTAATACCTAACAGCTGAAGGGCCCCGAAGCATGACTTCTAATGACTTGTTTGCCATTAGCTTCAAACCAGGCAATAACTTTCCTCAGCTGTAATAACAGATCTGAGCTACAAGAGCAAAGCAGTGTTGTGCTGCTGCACAAAACATACCCTAATATTATGCCTGCCAAACAGCACTTAGTTTATAATTGCACAATAAAAGAATGACACAGAGCAATATTTTAAAATCCTGTGGAAGGTAAATAAGTAATGGCATACTTCTCTTTCTATGAGGCATGCTGTGACAATATTCAAATAAAACCTCATTTCCGCATGACGCTCAGATTAAAATTTCTGGCCAGAAGTATGGAATACCTCATTTGGTGATTCAGATACACTACTAACTGAATTAGAGAATACTTTGCTGATGGCTTGAGTATTAACACTCACAGCTGCCATCTGCACAGAATTCCGTAAGTCCCCTTGACACCTGCAGAAAGCTAAATTGAATGCTTAGAGGTATTTCTGTTGATTTCAAAAAGCTACAGGCAAAATTCTTAATTACTCTGCTATTAGCCTAAATTAGCTATCCTAACCTCAGACAGAAACAACCCCATTTACCTCAGTCAGTACTTTTCAAAATAAACATTAAGGGGCTTTACAAAACATACTCCTTTACACCTAGGCTATATAGCAATATAGCATCCTTACACAGTTTACAAGAACAGTAGCTTACCTTCTCCAAGGTTCACTTTCAAAAATACATAGACTGGCAGAGAACTACACAAAACGAACCTCCCATAAAGGTTGGGTTACCCTTTATTATTAACTGAGAGTTCAGCTGAGTATTTTGGAGAAGAAAGAGGCAAAAGAAGCTCAACAACATAGCAGCTAAATGAGTTAAGATACAGCTGTTATGGCTGATCTCACCGAGAACATAATTCCATCATCACAGTTAAAGAAAAGAGCAGCAGGATTACCCCGCACACACACACCAGTTTCCACTTCTGGATACTCATTGAGAATTCTACTGTGTTTTGAAGACTGATAATGTAGCTTGGTTTATTGTCAGAGAAGTTGCTCAAGAGACTGCTCTTGCAACAAATAGGTAAAAGATCAAATGAATGAAGGGGTTAGTAAGCTGTGGTAGAGAACGCACTAACTTCAATTCTCCTGTGCTACTTTCCACTTCAAGAAAGAAACTTTGGAAAAAGAAAAAGAAAAAACTTGTTTGTACTCTGGATTTTACATTTTGTCAGCATTTCTGACTTAAATGCATACATGTACATATGGAGCTTCCTATATCAGAACCATGACCCTTAGTAATCTGTTAAAACTGTGATAGAGCAACAGAGAAAACTTTTCCTATTATTTCACCCGGAAGATGTTCCAGTGAGACAGTACTTACTAACATCCCCACTGAGGATAAGAATATTCCCAAACTGTTTTGAATGCAGGATTTTAATATTCTGAAAAGGTGAATCTTCATCATAAACAACTTCATCTATGTCATACTCCACCAAGCGTCCATCAGCTGTGGGCCAATACCTATCAATGGCGCCTCCTCTCAAAATGGCTGGCAACCTGGAAAAAAATGAGGACGAGCAGGAGAGGAGTTACCAAATGTTTGATAATGTTTATTTTTTTCTATTTCCTTTTAACAACCTGTGGATTATGGTTAATAACTAGGAAGTATTTACGAGAGTAAATGAGGATTTGTGAGATCAAATGCTCAAGGAATTTAAGAAACCTATTAGACACGATAAATATACGTAACTTGATAATGCACTGATGAAATATCAGTGGTCATTCTTTATGTATAACAAAGTTCACAATGTGCATATGAATGTACCTCTACCCTAAGAGAGGGGATTTACTTATCACAGTAGCTTCAGAATAATCAGTTCACAACTAGAAATTGATAAAATACAAAAGCATAATTCTGACAAAAAAAACAATGACAAAACGTCTTCCTGCCTTCAGCATAGCTAAGACTGCTATTTCTTTGAAATTAGTGAGTCTCACGCTTCTAAAGTTGTACTGAGAGACATTTTAAACACATATGCATACACAGAAGTGAACGACTACAGTGCTTCAAACTGAGCCAGGTTTGCAGTGTTTAAGCACAATCCTTGATATCCACATATGTAAAATCTCAACTGATAGTTTGCATTACTTTTTTAATGTGGTTCAAGCACCTGGGCAAGCCGGCTGTTTTTTTTTTTTCTTTTTAATTCCAATACAAGTATGATTCAAATCAGTATTACACTTGAAAAGACAAAATATACTTGAAATGCAAGCGACTGATCAAACTTAATTCCATTTTACGCAAAACATGCAGGCATGCACTTCATCAAATTTCCCACACATACACTCCAGAAATTTAAGTTTTTTTCAGGTGAGGGTGCAGGAGAAAACCAGACAGACAAGCTTCCTGCAAATTCAGTAGTGATTGTCAATGACCGTTTTCAGAAATATTTTGTACCCTCGCTGAACCACACGATGGCAGCACATGCTGACAACAAGAGCTCCTATTCACAAGGTCAAGGAAAAAGGCAGAAATGATTTGCAGCAGCAATTCCAGTAAAGCTGATGTGTGAAGCAAACACCAGAAGGATGCAAAGCAAATTTTAAAGAAAGTTGAGGGATGTGTTGCAAGATCCATTCCATATCCATTGTTCTAAGAGGTTCATCTTCCTATACTAAGGTATCCACATGGATCTAGATCACCTCAGACTGTTTCCTGACCCATGTTTAAGAAGTTCCTATCACAGGGATTCCACAAACTCCCAATGTAATATTTCAGCATTAAAATGTCCTCCAAGAAAGTGTTTCCTTCATACACACATACACAAAATGATCTGCATTTGCACATTGTGCTCCAGGTAAAGCTTTATCAGGACAACATAAAGCAAAACAGCTACCTCTGTGCTTTACACACAATGCAATGATATGCAATGTATAGCAACACTTTCAAATCACTATCACTTTAAATGAAGTCTCCTATAACCTTCAGAATCTTCTGCTGCAGTTGTTTTGCCATTAGTTGTTTTCCCATTTTGTAGTTTGCTTCTTGGCTTTAAGGAGTATCTTGTTGATTTTACACTGCTGCATCACCTAGTAAAGTTCATGTCTACAGCAAATGCTCCCTCTGCTCCAAGGTGCTAGTCACTGTGAAGACACTGAAGTGAGCTGTGCCCTTCCCAGACCCCTGGGGAACACTGGTGTGAATGCTTTCTCCGCACTAGTCAAAAACCCACGGATAACAATCCCCCCAGTTCAATATATAATCTTGTATTTAAGTAAACCAAACTGAGGGAAGACTTGCAAAGCAATACATGTTATTATCTTCCTTCAGTGACACACACAGAAAAACGCTACAAAGCATTTGTATCTTCTTGGAGGGCCACAAGCACACACATACATTCCCACTGGGGCTTTGGCTGCCCATACTCAAGGCCAGCTCTGTGGGGTTATGCTGGCTAACCCTGCTCTGGCTGCTGGGACAGACCCCGTGTGTGACAGAGCTGCGGGAGGGCCTCCTCCACACACCGGGGCTGCACCTCAGCTCTGGCCCTTGCCATGCTGCAGCTGGGCCTAGGCCTGCCCACATCTTTTGCCATTCCTGACACGCAGCTTGGCCACGGAGCTGCCTCAGCACCCTGGCCCTGCCGGGCAGCCACAGGGCTGTGACTGGCCCTGGCCATCACCTGCCCTGCTTGGCCCGTTCAGGAGCTGTGGGACAGGACCTGGTAAGGTCCGTGCCCCGGCCTGTCCTGCTGCCACCCTCGGCTTCCCAGCTCTTCCAGAGCAACCTGCTCTTGCTCTCTGCCTTTTCTCCCACCGCTTCATACAACTATTGCAGAAAATAGTAAAAGAAATAATCCTTGCCCAAAGTAACAACTCTGAAGATCAAGCTTAACATAATGAGAAACCTCACAGCATCTTCAATAAAACAATTTAAAAATATTAGGGGAAAAAATATGCACAGATTCTTCCTTCAGGCTACTTATTCACAGCTGTATAGCAAACTATAATTTATTATCTTTAGCAACTAAGCAATCAAGAGACACATATGGAAATATACGCATGAACTTACCGTTTTACCCTTTTTATGTTGCCATGAAATAATTCTTTCATTCTTTCTTCTACTTTGTCTAGAAGCTGAAAAAATAGCAAACGAGAGGTGGAATTTATAGAAGTGATCACTTGATGTAAAACATCTGTTAAATTAGACTAGTTAGAAGGCAATAAAAAGTAGCACCTGCAGTGAAGGGTTTTGCAATATAACATTAGAAGTCCATGAATAATTAGCCTTAGCTAATTGCCTTGGCTTCATTACTAGCAAGAATGTGCATAGTGTAGCAGTTGTCGTCATTATATTTAACTGTCCTCCAGGTTAACAGCCAGACCTTTAAGACACAACCCAAAGGGGGAACACAAGAATCCTGGAATGTTTCATTATCCCCAAACATCCTGAAACTCTGAAGCTTTTATGTTGTATAAGAAAAAATGATTTCTCCCTTGGGAAGAAGTTTTAAAATAAAGGCTCACCATTTCCCATATTAGAGAAGGAAATCCTACACCAGGTTGTGGGGTTAAGCATTCATTCTCTCTCTCTGCCCTGAGTACAGGAAGGGAACTGAGCCCTAACTGAGGCTGTTAGGTCTTTACAACTTTTACAGCAAAGAATTTGAGACTCAGGACATGCATGTGTGCGTGAGTGGTCATATTCATATAGCACTACTATTCCTTGTCTGTAAGCACTAGGTTTGAACAAGCTTAGATATTTTAAACATTTTATGAAGATAGAGATATAGACTAGATCTATTAATCTAGATATAGATTTTGATAGACCTAGAGAAAAGAAGTGGCCGCCTATGCAGTTTGGCGAGCACAGTAAGGTTCATACCCGATCGGCTTCCTCTCTTCCTTTTGTATGATCATTGTAGCTCTGCAGATCCACCAACACTAATCCATGAGGGTAAATTCTCAAATTGGCAAAACTGCAAGACAAGGAGAGACAGTGATGATGATTTTGTTTACTAACAAAAATGAGAGGGAGAAAAGAAAGTTTGAAAGGACTTGTATTAAATTAAAAATGACCATTTCCAGCAGTCTTTCAGCAGTTGATAGTTCCAGCTCAATTCTTCCTCTGGAAGTCACTAAGCAGTAAATGGGAAGTTTCAAGGGCATGCCAATTACTACATAACTAATCAGCAGGCAGCAAGTTAATGAACATGGTGTTTAAACCACTACATGAGGGGAAAGTACACTGACTACTGCTCTCAGCTCTTTGAATAAGGCCTGCTTGGGCAAGTGGGGCTTTCTTCAAAATTGAAAACAAAGCTCAAGAACATGACTGGCAATGTTCCCTCCCCTCTACCTTCCTTCTCATTTTTGGTGTCTTTTTTTAAAATGTATAGCAATTGCTCACAGAGACAGCGCTGACGTTCAAAGCTGAATAAAAGTGTACACACCAGACACAATAAACCTCCTGAAGCAAGCATGGCTTTGACTGACAAATTGCAGCAGCAAATCCTCATTGATGAGTGCAGAGGCAAGCACAGACAAAACTGCTGTACGCTCTGTTTCTTACAGCAACCAAGAACTTGTAAGCCCTTCTGGAACTTGCAACAAACAAAAGATAAGTACTTACGGGAAGGACACATGAAAACAGAAACAGAAACTATACCCTTCTCCATCCTGGGGAGGGGAGAAGACAAAAAGAAACAGAAAGGTTACAAGTACACAAAGGAAGTAAAGGGAAGGGAGGCACACAATGAAGTAAAGAGGACAGAGGAGGGGATGGGAACAGAAAGAGTGGAGCAAAGAAAGAAGGGTATTGAGGGATGGAGGGTCATTAGCACAACACTGAGAAACTCCAGGTAAAGCTACAGACACCTCTCTGAATGCCCCTTTATTTGCCTGTCTGCTCCTATCACCCCACTCAGTCTCAAAGACAAGTAACAAACCAACTCCTAATGTTAAGGCAAAATGTTCAGATGACCTCCTCCCCTCTCTCCACCAGTCCTGTCTTTTATTGGGTTTTTCCACAGCTTCTTTATTAAACTGTGAGCCCCAAAGTCTACACCACTTCTCATGCATTAGTGTCAGCTTTGGGTAGCAAACACCACCACAGCTGCAGCCAGACAAGAAATTCGTAATATTCAGTAGGTGTTACCTAAAGGAGATTACAGTTTTTTTGGTAACTGCAAAGTGATCAAATTATGAAACTGCCTGAAGTTTACACACAAGAATAAAAACACACTCCCTGCACTGCTGAAGGACAGAACTGGCTTTGGATATCAGTGAACTGTATCAGTGTTCAAAGGTAACAGATGAACCAGGGTGCCACACACTTCGCTTCGAAAGACAAGCCTGAGAAGTCTCTGACTTTCCTCCGCATTTATAGTATAGGTCTTGCCTACAGAAAGATATTTCTATACAGTACACACACTTCCACCATGATTTCCCCGGCTAACTACCTGCATATTGGCAGCAACTTACCTACATTTCAGCACTTGTCCACTAGGTGTCTTCCCTACAAGTATTTTTAATTAGGCACTAGGAAACGCCTGTTCTGTAATGGCCATTGAACTAAACCACCAAATAACCATAAAGTATGTACTCCCCCCAAAACCCCTATCAGGAAATTACTCCTGCATAGAATAAAATAGCTCGTTTATCCTAATGAAAGGATGAACAGATAATAGTCAAGGAGTAAACACAGGTCCTTCTGTTGTTTGTGGTCTTGTTTTTAACTACCAGCTAGAGTTCTGCCATGTAAGAGACGAGGTTTATGAGCTAATCAGAAGAACAGCAGTATAGGTATTTTCAGCATTCAAACATGCCCAGGGCAGCTTTTTCTTTCTGTTGTACAGGCTATATATGAAAGTGTTCAGGGAAAACTGGCCAAGCTCATTCTACTGTACTGCCAAAAACTAAGGCAAAGCAGGGGAAGCTATTCTGAACTTTAGCAGGCTTACCTGAGTGTTTTAGCACACTGTCCCACTCACTGGTGGCTTATACAGTTCAGTACGTTTCACACTGGGCCACTTCAGGCTATGCACAGAAATTGCAACATCTTGCAATTTAAGCTGGTGTTCTCATCAGTACCAACAGGACACAGCTACTAAAATTAAAAAAGAGGAACACGCCTTCTTGCCCCCAAGTCTCTACTGGTCTTTTGAGTTTTTAAGCACTTCTCTCCATGGCTTTACACCCCACTGAACCAAATGGATTCAAATTACTTGCTTGCTTCTCCTAATTTATCTTTGTACTTGGTACAGAGCAGCTGCTGCAAAGGACAGCTCTGGTGAAAATCCTACCATCTATACTCAATGCACACAGCGAGCAAGTATCCAGCTGGTATGTCTCAGTGAAGTAGGACATTTTCTTAAGTGAGTTCTTCCCTCGAGAAGTCCATCTATCCAGTCCCACTTCAGTCTGCATCTCCCATTTTATCCATTCTATCCATTCTATCTGGTAAATTCAGTCTACTTCCAGAGGTGCTCCTCAAAATTACTCCCTAATAGCCACAGAAAAACTGGGACAACTTCTGAGCTATGAATTCTCCTTGCTCAGCCTTTGAGATCATGTGAAGGAGTTGTCCTTACAAGAATAAAGTTACAGTTCCTGTGTATTTCCTGAAACACACATACGGCACTAAGCAAAACTGGAGAAGTGAGCAAAGAGCACCGGTGACTCCAGAGGGTTCTAGATGCAACCACTCAGGTTCTGGTAAAGCCAAGAGAGCTGCTCCATGCCCTCAGACCTGTGGCACTAGGGACAGATGAGTCCTTACAACTCATTAGATGGCACTGCTATTAAGCCTTCTGAATCTGGCACAATACCAGAAAGCTTCACACTGCTGGAAAAATCTTTCTACTAGGCTATTCCCATACTTCAGGGGTTGCTATTTACACAAACAAAAGCAACAAAACAACAAATTTATTGTCCCATGACTTGAGTTCCCTTTCCTAAAAAATAAAAAATCACGTGGTTGTTATAAGATTTGACAGTTGGCATTGTCTTAATTTCCCCTGTGTCTGCGTGAAAAGTTTCCTCAGTATGTAGTATTACTGGCTCTGTTTTGGGGTCTTTTTGGGGGGGTAGGAGGCCAGGAGAGGTAGAGATGAGGGTTTCCCTAAAAAGCACACCTGCACACTTTCTGACTTATCTTGTATGATAGCATTAGGGTGCAGAGACAAAAATGCTGCAGAACCATCATTCACTGGGTCCAGCTGTTACTTCTACTGAAATAACGGAGTCCTGACACCTTGAAAGTAGAGACAAAAGGCAGAGAGCAGACTGGAGCAACACAGCGGTCAGTAATTCAAGTTCTGAAAGTCTGGCTAATAATCTCTGCCCTCAGACAGTAAATTTATGTTGAACAACCTGGAATTAAATTTGAAAACCCTCAAAGGAATTGATACATATCCAGGTTGGTTATAGATTTGTTAAAAATCACCTGGCTGGAAATCCAATGCCCAAAGTAAGTTCAAAAGCTGGTAAGGACTAGAACACACCATCATTAAACACTGCAAGCGTGCATTCAGAAAAGTGACCAGATCGGTGGTATTAAGGCAGTAACAGCAGGCCAAGGCTGAACCCACAGACTTCCTAGCTTAAGTCAGCAGGCAGCAAAGGCTACTTTAGCTTTTGTTACAACTGTCTACTGAGCAAAATGAGTGAAGGAAGGCTTTCAGCAGCACCTCTTATGATAATACTGGGGGACATAATGTCAAAGAATCATGGTAATACAGTTCCAGTTTCCTACCCATAAAAATTTGGCAAAGATTACTTTACAATCCAAATGATAAACAAGCTGCAAAAATTCACATTTACATCACAAGAATTCCCTCCTGCTTCTTGTCTCACAGAATAGTTCTTAGTTTCAAAATAAAACACCTGCCACCTTTGATGTGTGCTTGCATGTACTGTCATAAAAGCACTGAGGAAAAGGCTCAAAAATAAGGAGGGATCCTCTCCTTTCCATTGGGAAAGGAAATCTGCACATGAGAAACAGCCCTCACGGTAACAAGGTCCTGCTGTTCCACCTGCATACATCTTCTACAGCAATACCCAGGCTTTTTGTGCTTGCATGCAAAGCCATCATGATTACAGAAACACTTTTACTGGCTCTTCACAGCACTGGATCTTGCCACCCAGAAAAACTGGGAACATCACATGTTAAGAAATACTACATTACTATTTTGCACAAATTAAAAAATAATTGTTTGAAACCAAGAGTTTTAGACAAATGTCTGAACTTAAAAAGAAGTAGAAGCAGGGAAATCAAACTGTTTTAAGCCAAAATGTATGCCCTGCCTTAGCTCCTTGTGTCAAGGAGTAAGACATGCTGCAATCCTACATATTTGGGAAAGGATTTTTTTTCCCTAGGGATCAAAACTGGATAAACAGACTGGTACCTACAACAGCCCTCTTCATTCCGGCAAAGCTTTTATCTGCTGAAAGACTAACTTGGAGTCCTGACATAATAGTTCAAGTATTTGTAGAATAACTTGCCAAGAAAGTTGCCACCTGTCAAATTAGTCATGAGGGAGGAAATGAAAACCTGTTTATACTAGGAAATTCCAAAACCAAAAAAAAAAAAAAAAAGACATTATCTTAATAAAGCCTACTTTTTTGTTGTTGTTAAATGCTGTTCATTTTAATTACTAAGTACTTAAGGGACCTTAAGGAATTAAGCAACCAGTTTTTCACTGCACGACTATTCTTGTTGCCTTTTTACAAAAGAAGGAAATTAATGCAATGAAAGCTCTCGTAGTTCTAAACTGTTGCTGATTCCTAGCAACTGTTTCTGACTCTCCAGCCCATTTTTGCACTCTGGCTAATTCAATGAATAAACAACAACATTTTAATCTGGCACAGCACCGAGGAATGCCATCCTGCTCCTTTGGAATATGCTCACTAGCATACAGTGGTTAGCAAAACACTAAGGTTGGAAACAAAAAAGTGAAAACGCTCACCCCTCCCCTCATGGTGTTAACATATTCAACATTGTCATCTCAGTGACAAAAAAAAAAACACCTTCAACTGGCTAAATCTTGCACTGCTGCAAACGGTGAAGTCGAATGCCCAGTAGGATTACATTTCTCTACACCAGGATTCAGACAGAATAGAGAAGCTTAAGATAGACGTACAAATATGGGAGGTCAAAGCCTTTGAAAACACAATCTTGTACTGTAGAAACACTGGCTCTAGATTTCCCGTGTTTTGAGTTTTTAAAAAGCTTTTAGGCAGAACATGACATGAGAGGGATCGGGGAAGCCTTAGAGTGGATGGATGTGGGTGAGGAAGACTGAAGAACAATAAAGAGAAAATCCTAATAGCTGTACATGTACACAGAAGGGTACTCATTTATGAGCAGTGAGGCTACCACAATACAGTATCAGCTTCAATGACCTTCTTACTTTGGCTTTTATTTTTTTAAACCTTAAGATGTAACAGGCCGTATCTCTCTGTACCATAAAGTACCACATACATTAGGCAAAATGAAGACTTCACATCATTTTTTTTTTTAAACTGTCCAGTCCAAACTAGAGCAACACTTTTATGAAAGCAGGCTATTTAAGGGGCCCCTAAAAAGGCATATGCAGTTTTTGCAAGTGTTCTGAAAACATACATCTCAGGAAAACAAAACCACTGAGGTCCCAGAGCTCAAAGAACAGTAGCTAGCACATGCTACCATTCCCCAGTGCAGCACTTGCTTGCTGGAGCTTGGAAAGCACATAAAAGCTCATTCATTCACTACAGACAATGACTTGATTGGCTGATGTGAGAGATTTCCTGCCCAGCTCTGGAGCATGAATGGATATTTCATTCATACTTGTGTTTGACAACCTGATTAGTAAAATATTTTCAGTTGAACTTCCTTTGATTAGTTTGCTCTCTGTGTTTTCATCCCCTCTCTCCCCCCCCAAGAGTACATCACTAAGCTAATGGACCAGGTAAAGTTGCCAAACATGACTTTTGGTTACTTAACTTCAGAAAAGAACAACATGGAGCTGTTGCTTTGTTAATGACAACAGGAAAGCATGGCTTAATCCCTAAATCAGCTCTAATTCACTCAACAACTGCAGCCCTCCACAGAGCTGTTCACACACAGTACCTTTGTCAAAGTTTTGTCAACAGCCAGGCCCACAATTCAGCAATCTGTGATGCAGGGCACCCTACAGGCTACTGGGGTTATCTGCACAGGCTTCAGATAGTAATATATGGCTAAGCAGCATCTACAATCTCAACTCAAACATTTGCTTTTCTTAGGATTAGTACCCAGCTTGTTATAACAGCTGTGCATCTATCTTGCAGGGGCTCAGACATCTTCGGCTGGTTTGAAAGTGTGTTTGTGTGTGCATACTCACAAAAACCCCAACTCCCATATAGCACTGACTAATGCATCTTTTATCTGTGACCTAGTTAGTCCCCTTCCACTTGTTGTGGAAGTTTTCTAACCAGCCCTATCCACCATGCCTACCAGAAAAGTGCATGTCAAAACTGCAACTTCAGACATGGTACCTCATCATAATTTTTGTTCCACTTTCCTACTACAGGCTACTTAACTTCCAGGAAGTGTCCGTTCCCAGGCTACTTTCTCACTAGCTGTATCAGATACTGTTTTCTCTTGTTTCTGATTAGCATAAAAAACTTACAGTAGTTTTAGGTCTCCACAGTAAAAAGCAGATGTAAAATCACTAATACTGAACCAAAGGTCATTTGGTTAGCAAAGCTTTGGCATGCATACCTGTACCAATTCATTTTGCCCTTTGTGAAACTGTCAGTTGGCTTGTGGTTTAGACCTGTCAAAGCTCCCAGCTTGTATTTACACCCTCACTTGTTTCAGTTAACTCTAACTGCATCACATGACATTAACAGAAATAGGCTGTTTGAGGCTGCCATAGAAGAAGTATACACCATTTCTATGAGGGAACTAAAACTACACGACTCAAGGAAACAAAACTGCTGAGGTCCCAAAATTCAAAGAGTGCCCGTCCCTGCATGCGTAACCGTATGGAAGTCTGTTTGTTCAACAGGGCTGGCAAAGCACAGGAAAGAGTGCTTTCATACCCCTACAGACAATGAGGTAACTAGCTAAAGTGTGTAACTTCTAGGGAAAGTAAGTCTAGAATACAGCATAGTCCAGACTGCATTTAATATACCAGAAGAAAGCAATAACCACTCTTTATTAGTTTACATTTAGCATTGCACTAGAGGAAAAACTTCACATTTCAAGTGGCTATCTCCTCTTAGGAGCTCTTCTGCACAGTGCTGTTCTTCCTTCTTCAGTTTTGAGAGGCTGCCTCACAAACTTCAATACCATATGTTCAGGATGATCTCTTGGATTACTCATCTGGAAACAGCCAAGCCTCTAATACCTGTGCTATATGAAAAAAGCTCTCAAAGTTCTAAAAATCAGACTGTTAAGCATCTTCATTATGAAATATAATTTGACAACATTCGTACCCAATTTAAGCTCACAACAGTAATTTGATAGGCAAACCCATCTCAAACTTGCTGACAGCAGTCACTCCTGTTGGAAAACCTGTACACATTTTGGATTAGTGATACATACAGTGAAGCACAGAATACACAAGGGAGAACAATTAAAGGCAAGTTTGTTACACCTGCATATTTATAGGGAGAAAGGGCAAATTCTATATGTAACTGCTAAAACCAACATGTTGAATGGGGGCTAGTAGAGCAAGTCAGCCTATATACAATTCAGGAAAGAAAAGCAGTGCTACAGTAGAAGAAAATCTTTTCACGTCTTACTTGGACACCTTGGTATTTAAGTATCTGAAGTGACAAGGGCTCTCAAGTCACTGGCAAAGTATGTTGTATCACGAAGCTGACTGTATGCATTGCTTGTCCTGGAGCACAGCATGAGGGGTGTACGAGAGAAAAAAATGCTACTTGATACAATGACATGACAACAGAAGCAGCTCAAACTGTACAGCTTCATTGACATTGTCTTTTGGGAGTAGTCTCTGGAATAAAACTAGCCTCAGGATCCTGCCAGCTTTTTCATGGACAAGCTATTGGTGTAGCCCTAAAGAAATCCAGGAAACAAGCCAGGAGTCCACAGCAGCATGGACGTCTGAGGGATTTAGCACAGTAAACAATGCCAAGGGTTATCTAGAACCAAGACCCAACATAACAGACCATCTCTTCTTTCCCTACAGGGAGGCCACTAGGCCCGTCTCCCCATCTTCATCTTCTCACAGTAATAAGAGCACAGCCAACTACTCTGGTGCAAAAGCTGGTGCAAAAGTTGCATTTGGCAACACAGTGAAAAGCTGGATGATTGAAGAAGCATTGCTGCTGGCAAGCACTTGATAACAGTACAAAACACAGGAAGAATCTGCTTAGAAGTTGGTATGAGTGGTTCAATCAGTAAAGCTCATCTATTCCATGGGGTTTTCAAGAAACAGCATCTTGTTTTCCCCACTCCTCCTTTCCCCTGATTCCCATATGGTAATCTACTTGAGAAAAGTTCTGAAAAGCATCCAGAGAACTGAGCGTAGGTAGCTTTCCTTTATTTATTCAATCTCCCCGGTATACTGAAATCCCAAGCCCATACTCAGAGCAACAATGATATACCACAAGGGCTATGCTTTACCATGGGAAATGTTAACGTCACTTAACTTTTTTCAGTTGCCAAGAGCACACTACACCAATGCTCAGTTTTGTTTTGTCCCCATGAACAGTCTTAAAAAAAGCTGTTCAAGTATGGGCTGGATGAGCAGACAGTAAGGTGGATCAAAAACTGTCTGAATGGCTAGAACCAGAAAGTAGTGGTCAGGGGTGCAATGTCTAGCTGGAAGCCAGTTAGAAGTGGTGTACCACAGGGGCAGGGCGTCAGTACTAGGTCCTTTCCAGTTTAACATCTTCATTAACAATCTCAACAATTCGGGTAGAGCACACCCTCAGTAAACTTGAGGATGGCATGAAACTGAAGGGAATGGCTGACTCACTAGAGGGCCACAGTGCCATCCAGAGGGACATGGACAGGCTGGACACATGGGCTGACAATCTCAGAGTTCAACAAGAAGTGCAGAGTCCTGCATCCAGGGAGGAACAACCACAGAGACCAGTACATGCTGGGGGTCACCCAGCTGGAAAGCAGCCCTGCAGAAGAGAACCTGGGGGCCCTACTGGACACCAAGCTGAATATGAGTCAGTGCACCCTTGCTGCTAAGAATGCTAACAGTGTCCTGAGCCGCATTAGGTAAAGGAACCAGCAAACCAAAAACACCAACAGGTCAGAAGTGCTCCTTCCACTCTACTCAGCATTTGTGAGGATGCACCTGGAATACTGCCTACAGTTCTGGGCTACTCAGTACAAGAGGGACACAGGCATATTGGAGTACAAGAGGATGGAGGCAGGCTCTTTTCAGTGGTACCTAGTGCCAGAGTCACTAGAGGCAATGGGCATAAGCTGAAGCACAAGAAGTTACCTCTGCACATCAGGAAGCACTTGACTGTACAGGTCACCAAACAAGGTCGCCCAGAGAGGCTGGTGAGGATCCAGGTTGTAGAGGTTCCCTCTTTGGAAATACTCAAAAGCCACCTGGGCATAGTACTGGGCAGCCTGCTCGGGGTGCCCCTGCTTGGGCAGGGGGTTGGACAAATTCAGCTGCTCTGACAGCCTATCACAAGATGACATGGACAAGATTCTCACCAGTACTCTGCTTTATTTTAGTCACTTCATACACAATGATGATAAAAACAGTTTGCCCTGCCAGCACCCTGCAACATGATCTAATACAGGGAGAAAAATATTTATAAGAGAGAATAGATAGGAAGCTTATAGGGAGAAAAATCCACTCACCTGCCATTTTTTTGGATGTAGGTTGCTAAATAACCATTATCTTCCCAGTTATGAACTGTTTCTGTCATTCCCTGCTCCTGAAAAATGGGCTGTAGAGCTTTAAGAACGGCATTGCAATCAGCTGCAAGATAGAAAAAAGTCAATGAGGATTTTCCACTTCAATCATTTTTCTTTTTTAAAAACTGAACAGTTTTTTTTGCTGGCAGCCTGGAATATTTCTTTGAGTTGTGTGAACAACAGCTTTCAGTTTTACAGTTGATCTCGCACAAGGTGGAAAGAGAACGATTTTATTATGTACCTTTCAACCCCTGTGCCTCCCCATCTCCCTAACCCATTAAGTTATTTTCCAGTACATGGAGATTCCAACAAAATTCTTTTAAATCAGCCTTTGTCTCTGAGCAGAAAGGTCTACAATTGGTCTACAACTGATGTAATGAGTACTTTTATTATGTCTACTACTGGTCACCAACTTTCCTACAATCCAAGCCAGGCCTTATTCATGTAATTACTTTTATTATGAAGAAAAAACACATACCCACCCCAAAACCGAAAATAAACAACAATCCCACAAATCAACCCCAACATTGAGAAGACGCTTGGTAATTTCCTTGGCTTAAAGCACTGAAAGCTAGAAAGGGCAAGCTGCCCTGCCCAGACAGCGTTCATTTTCCCTTTCGTCCCTTTGTCAGCTGAAGACTTTGCCAAGTGAAGAGGAAAGTCAAGAGTTCTCAGTACAATACACAGCTGAATCTCATCACAAAGTAGTATTAAAAGTAACTGCTGGTACACAGTAACATGGAAGCAAAGATGCTTTTGTTTCCACCTTGACACACGTCAAAGCATAACATTTCTTTCCTGGGGAAGTGATCCAGAAGACTATTAATGCATTTTAGTGTGGGAACAGTAAAATCAGTAAGATGCACGAAATTCCAGAATTTACTGGATATTAAATGCCTGCTAAATGTAAGCGTTTCTGAGCTCGTATCTTTGGAAACTGATTTAGCTTCCATCAGTGACTTAGAAAAGCTACAGAATGAAGGAGAACAAAGTTCATCCTAACATTTCAACAGCACCTACTTCAGCATACACCAGCCTTCAACTTAGTAACCAATTGCAGGGATTAGGGTTGTGAGCCATTCTCACCAAGAAGTGGTCAGGCCATTCTGACAGATGCCTCTCCATGTCCCAAGTAGCGTAGGAGCACAGGAAGGAAAGTCCTTTTTCTAACATCTACAACAAAGCAGACTCCCAGATGAAGTCTTCAAGATGCTATGGAAGAGGACTCTTGCCCAGAAATGCACAAAAATCCAACTGGAAATAACCAAAGAAATCTCCAAAAGCAAGCTGATACTTGGTCCATGCAGATACTTCAGTCAGAACACGCTGACTTCAGAAGTGTCAGGTTTAGCATACACAATTTTAGTCCTAACAAAGATTTGGAAGAAAATTTTAAGCTCCATTCAAACAAGCATCCCAAGAACAAGTCATAAGACTTGCCAGTAGATATGGGAATTGACTACGAGTTAATCAATGATTCTGATAAAGCGGCACCTACCCGAATTAGAACGAAACTAGCAAGACACTCACACGAGCAAGTGGCTGTGAAGGCCTGTGCACTATTAAGCTATAAGATGTCCCAGTGAGGCAAGTATAAGCATTTTTGTTTCACATACATACAAGACTAGGCTATTACAGTCATGCAATTTGGTAAGGATCTAGAATTACTTGTAGAACCCACCTGGCACAGGCACTTGGATGCAGTTTATAACTAAATGCCTCCAGTCATGACACATTGTTCCCCTCGGCCATCTATTCAAATGCTATTCTATAGTAATCATTGTTTTATTCCCTGCCCCCAAATTTTACCTTGAAAACCAGTAAGCATAGCCTGCAGACAAAATCAGCAATAGCTTCCAAGATGTTTCTTATTTGTACAACCTTCAAGCAAAGGAAAAAAACCATACCAAGTCATCTAAGTTTTTCTCATCTAGAATAAGCAGACAACTCCAATCAACTAAACTCAGTTTGATAACGTGAAGCCTGTTTACCCATTTGTAAAGTCTGCAATTATCCCTGTCTGTTTTAAACTAGAGACTGAAATTTTTAAACCAGGAAGACTGAAATGGGGGGAAAAGCCTTTATTTTAATTCTCTCTCTGCGCAAAGTGAAGAGCAAGCCAGTTCCCCAATATCTTGGGAAGAACATTTATTAGGTGTAGAAAGGCTCTACTTCTTACTGCTGATATTGCCTAACTGTATGTTCCAAGATATTTACCTTCCATCTTCTATGTCTCACTCATTAACTCTCCACATTGTAATTTTGTGATTTATTGTTAGTTAGAATAAAAAACAAGTTCCGTTCAACAGCAATGAATAATTTAGCTGCTGCCACTCCACAGCACCTCTTCTTCAGTCAGTAGGAAGCACCATTGATGAGTTTGATCCTCATGGACGCAACACCCACAAGGTCCACTATCAATATGAACATTTTTCTTCCCTACCCTGCTGTAAAATCCACATTTGTACCAGTTTTTGTACTTGCACAACTCAACTTTAACCTTCCAACACTCAGTCCTCTTATTTTGAGGAAAGACTGTAGCAGCTCTCCAAGGCTATTATATTCACTAAAACATTTTGGCACTTTAGACACGTGGTCCCCTCTCCTTGCTTGCAATTTGCTTCCTTTCGCTACTCCTTTATTTTCTGCCTCATCTTTTGATAAACCCATGCTCCTTTCCTTCCCTCAGTTCTTATGTCATTACTAAAGTAATGCTGTTGGACAACAATGCTGTTTAATGTTTGTCATACCCTTCCAGACAAGTAAATCGGTGTGAAACCCACTCTGAATTGGTATGCAACTAACTCCCAAATCACTTCACTTCTGCAGCTCTTGCAAGACATTGAAGAAATAAGACGGAGAAGTGGCTCCCTGGAAGAACCAAAGTGTTCGTATCGCATTTAGCCTACCAGCTTGCAACAACTTCAGCGACCGCTGTTGGGTGCGCCTTGGCAGGGACCACAGAATAAGTCACAGATACTTTTCTGCTTCACGAAGATACCAATCCCTCAACTAGCTGCTCCCTCACCACTCTACATCAGATTTCTTTGCTAAGCAGCCAGGCAAAAGATTGACTGCACTCTTCCTGTTATGCGATTAGTTTCAGGAAATTAAAATAACAATGCGTACTTTCATCAGGTCTCCTTTTGGTTATACCACACAAGGTTTGCCTGGGAGGGCTAATTAGTTCTCTGAAGTTGGGAGATTCCTTTTAAGGCATCAGTGGTTGCTTGAAGGCATCACGAAGATTCAGGAATCTCGACATCTCTCACTCAAATCCACTTGCCACCACCTCACTCCAAGCTCAGATATGCTCCGTCAAGTGTTGATAAATGAAAAGGACGGTGGTGATAAAAACAGCAGAACACCTTTGAATCTACATCAAAATGTTAAAGTAGGTTGTCAGGTGGTTTTTGTTTGTTTTCCCACACTTTCAGAAAGCAAACTCAAGTTACCAAGTGTGAAATATTATTTTAGGTATTTGATATTTGCCAGAAGCGATGAAAAGGCCGAGAGTTTCAACTCCAGTGAGCAGGAACAAAAACATAGTACAGAAGATTTGATATACATATTTCTCAAAACAGTTAGTGACCAGTCAGTTCAAGCCATGCAGCCTTGGCAACCATGTGAACTCCAAGAAGAGATGCTTTGGAACAGTTGCAGACATTCCTCTGGAGTTTTAGCAGCCAAAAAGCCATTAACTGATAGCCATCTGTCAACATGAGGGCAACTCAAAGTCCACAGTTCTTGTAAGCACCCAGGCTGGCCTCATGCGTAACACCAGCCAGTTTCATCCAGATACTCCAACTCTGATCTCAGTAATCTGTTACTGGACCAGACTATCTCTAAAAATATTGTTTTAAGACCTCCTCATACCAGAGGATTTACAAAATCTCTGTAAATTACGGGAACAGATTACATCTCATCTGAGAACATCCACCCCATTTCCAGCTTCAAATTCTTCTAACCCTGAATTTGAGCCCTTTCCTCTAGCAAGCAAGAATGTAACACAACCAGAAGAGTAGGATGCATTAAAGCACTTCAATATGCCTTGGCACTTCTGCTGCATTTTTCCCTTGGTAGCTACAATTTTAATAGAGAAAGGTGAAGAGAAATCAAATGAAATTAAGTACTTTATTAAGAATTCATGAAGAGTTAGCACACATTCAAAATGTGTGAATATGCTGAGAGCAGTAGAACAGCCTTAATGACTGGCACCTTCTGTTCAGAGCCATGCAAATTCACCTTTTCAAGACGTTGTGCTGGGCAAGTCTGAAGCTTTTTTAAAATCCAAAACTCACAAGAAACTTTAGGCTCCAGTGCCTGTATTTTAGAGGTTTTAGATTTTTTTTTTAGACTCTAAAAAAAATGTAAAAGAAAAATTGCAGTTGGAGTGCCTACCCTTCCCTTATTTCTCATCCTCAGCCTCACCCTACTAGGGCTCCTCCACTCTCAGCATGAGAATATACAGCAGTACTTAATAGTTTGCAGACAACTAGTTAGCACTTAGTCACCAACCCTTACGGGGCATTTTTTTTTTTTTTTTAATGTTTTCAAGTTTTAATTAAAAGCCATACTCCTTTCATCCTGGTTAAAAGCATCTTCCTGCATGGAAACATGAGTGCAGAACACACTAATGCTTGAAATATGCTACCCAAAGAGATCCACACACAAACATCACAGGCTTAGCTAAGAGTTCAGAACAACCATTGCCTGAATTGTTCCTTTTGTCTCAAAAGTGAGAAAATAAACCCACCCCTCACATTTGTGTAAAAGGACCCCCCTCTAAATAAACCCCTAAAGACAGATTTCATGAATCCCCAGGACAAAGAAGCTATCTTTTGCTTGACATGTTAACAGATACTTGCAAAAATCAACCTGCTTTAGCAACAAGCATAACTCACAGTACTAAGTTTTAAGACTGTTCTACACAAGTTAAAAAGCAACCTGCTCCCTCCCCAAAGCCACTCTCTCCCAAGCCTGTAGACCCTGCTCAGAGCAGGGTCCGTGGCAGCAGGTTGCCCAGGGCCACGCCAGTCATGTTTGGGCTGTCTCTACAGACTCCTCTGCCTCCATGGTAAACCTGATCCAGTGTTCAACCAACCTCACAGTGATTTTAAAAAATCACATTCAGCAAGAATTCAGTCAGAAGCAACAGTACAGTGACCATGAACATCTGTTCATTGCCTTCCACAAGCAGTGCAAAGTGGATGTGTATATAGAAACAGAAGCATCATTGCCAGAGATGCAGCCTGTTGACCTTCTGTTATTCAAGTGTCATTAACGCCTTTTCCCACTCTCCCTTTCTGAAATCTTCTAAGAAGTGATATTTTCCTTTGTTTTTCAACTCTTACACTAAAGGGGAGTAAGATTTTTTTTTTCTAATCTCCTTTAAGGTGATACTCAAAGAAATCTTTATGATTTCAGCAACTACAGGTCTATGAGCTACAGACACTTCAGTAACAGGAAAGTTACACTAGAAGAATTACTCATTCACTCTTCCCTCTATTCAAAGCTTTTTGTAGTAGGATAACCCAAAATTTAATCAACTATACATATAAAACTAAAAGTGATCTTATGTATTAAATATCCCAGTGTTGTTTTTTTGTTTGTTTGTTTGTTTTTTGTGAATACGAAGTTCCTGAAGGCTTCTGTAGCCTCAGCCTCAAAAATACATTTGGACATTGGTGCATTAAAATCTCAGTTATTGGGTGACAATGTTAGTGGGCTGGATTAAAATTAATCCAGTATTAATTGGATGACCTATTACCAAACTGCAGACTAACAGTAACATCGTATCTCAAAGTAACACTAGTAAGCACATACCTTGCAAAATGGACCTTACAGTCACTAGCTTGGCACTTATGTTTAACACTGTTTTCACAATTGTGTATTAATCATTTGAAATTCAACACTGAGAATGGCTCCATAATCAAGGAGGAGTGAAAAAGCAGAATGCTTGCAGTGGCAGCATTTGAGAGTCAACGTTTAATTTCTCCACTGAGTTTTTAAAAAGGCAAAACTTAGAAGAGTAGTAAAATTCTGCTACAAGTACAGATAAGGCAGCTAGAATTATTTCAGTACATTCAATCACAAAACACCATGACAGTTTAATTAGTGAGAGCAGAACATAAGATTTATTGAACTATATATCACAGCACTCCCACCCTTTATCTCAAACTCCCATGAAATTTCAAACACATCATTTAAATGAGGAAGTAAGGAATGCTAACAAGGTTGTACTGTTTATTCCTCATCATGCAAGATCTGTTACAAATGCTTCCCTAGGAACAGTAACCCTTCCATCAAGGAGATTTTCTTACTATAACAGGACCTCTGCTGCATAGCAAACCTGCACCAGCAGCAGAGCACCATTACTGTAAAAAGGACTGTAATATATAATTACTTTTTGTCACTCCGAGTGAATACCACATTTTGGGTAGGAATGGTCATTCTACATCTATTTTATGGTTTGGTGTAACTATGCTGTTTATGCTTTTAGAATACACCAGAAGCATACAATCTAGGACAAGAATACACCACAATCCTAGAGGTGTGGCTTTTAAAAAAAAAAACAAACAAACAAAAAAAAAACATTATCACTAGAGAGAACACCACAGTAAAGGAGAGGAATGAAAAGACCAAGAAACATTGAAGAGCATACTCATTGCATGAAATATACTTCTTTTATTCCCTTCCCCTTCTTACCAGGGCAGCAAGCCTTCAGGTGAGCCAAATTGCAAAGTCAAGCATCAGAATAAAGTTAACTTCTCATAGGTACAGGCATCTTTATGAAAAAAGAGACAGAAGTGCCTATACAGTGCACAACATTTTTCTATTAAGACAAGCTCAGCATTTAATAATTTGTTGCAATTTTAAGATATGCTTATATTCAGTTCTAATCTCAATTAAATTAACCCAAAGTTTTAGAAGTCCAAATACACTACAGAGTTGCAGTGATCTCAGAACATTCAAGTCAAGAGCATTAAGACGTTATAGCATCTTAACATGGATAAAACATAGATCTGTGACCTTTCAACCTGTAGCTGGGTTTAACATACTCTTTCATTCTTCTTTCTCTAGTTTCTTTACCAGCTGCTCCGTAAGTGGCTGTTGCACACAACAACTTGGAAGTGACCTACCTGGCCATAAATTAATGTGACTTGAGACAGCCAAAACCAGAACTTAAGTAGAAGCTCTTGCTAGTGCCACACTAAAATGCTATGGAAGAGAAATTAAAGGGCGGAAGAGGGAGTTCCACAGAAGAACTGCTTGTACAGTGTGTAAGAATCTTATCACAGCAATGAAAGAATGCTTTAATGTAAAGATAATTAATGATTGTATTGGTTTAGTGACTAAGTTTGTTTTCTTACTTAAATAAAGCACCTAACACACATGAAGTTATTAGCTGTGCTACCAAGCCTTTTCAAGCACAGGTTCAGTCACTACAGAAAGAACAGGAAGAAAAAACACTTTATACTAATTTAGAGCTTACTCACACTTGAAAACTAACTTTAGGTGTAGACATAAAAGTGCTTATTAATGAATTTTTATAACCATGTGCCACATACTAATTTCCCCACCACCACTACCCAGTCAGCCCAGAGGGGCACTTCCCAATTAACATTTTGACTTTTCAGAGAAGATCAGAGCCTGACTGCAAGCCACTTTGCTTTTTAAGATCAGGCAGTGGGGTAAGGTAGGATGAATCCTACCGACCAGCTGAGGATGTAAGTATCTTGGGGATTGTTACAAATGCAGCCACACACTCGAGCAGAGATTAGGTCTTGCAGACTGATGCAAAGAAGGCTTAAAACAGGTCACTTAACCAAAGCAGCTCAGCCTTGTTAAAACATCTACTAACTGTATTTTGCTTGTCTTCACAATTTTGTCCCCCAGAATCTCTATGCACTTGCTCACCTGACAAATACCAGCTAGAACTTAGAAGCTTAGAAGAACATCAGGTACATGCAGCCTCTGCATGATGATGATAGAGATCCTGTGGAGATCTCTAGGAGCAAGTATCTACCCTCCACAACAGCCTCCCTAAAAATGTGTACCATTACAAAACAATAAGCAATCAAACACTGCAGACACTAGTCTGCAGGAAAGCTCAGTCTTCACGGTCACCATTGGTAGAATACAGAAGAAAGGAAACCTTTCACTGTAACAATGGCTGCCTACAATAGAGCCAGAAAAGTCAAGGTTCACACACTTGCAGCATGTCTGAAACCAAAACTACTTGAGGGGAAGAATGAAGATAAAGAATCACCACCTTCCAGAACCTACATTGGTTATATTTGCATGACCATTTGATTATCAACTCTGACATAACTGAGGAAACAGTTACTCAGCCAATCAAGCATCACAAACAAGCTTTTCCTGGCTTACTTACTGCTTGTAGATTCACCAGCATCCAAGAGCTCACTTCTGATGGCTCCCACACCACAATGCACTGTGGTGTGTTCTCTTTAAAATTCATCAGAGAACATATCAATGGCTTTTTCCTCATTTGATTTTGGCAAAGCTTCTAGAAGCCCTTCTTACTGCTAGGAGCATTTGAGGGAACATTTCCAGCCAGCTATTAGAGGAACGTCTTTCAGTTCAGCAGGGTGAGTCCTACAGAACACTCCACTAGTGAAAAAAAGTTTAAGACATCAAATTCTGGCAGCCTGGACAACTCCCAAGCAAAAGCTATTTGAGCACAGCCCCTACACAGAAAAAGAGAGGGAAGATAAAAGCAGCAAAGAACTGCCGGATCACACTACCTTCTGCAGGTACACAGTGATGACATGCAGATTTAAAAGAATGCTAGAAACAATCTCTTCAATTTACTCTGACATTGACATATGACTTCTTCCTGGATTTTCCAGAAAAATGAACACTTTAAGAGTAGTTTTGCTATACTTGGAATCTAATTACAGCTAACCGATTATTAACTTTTTAATTGCTAATCTTCTGAAGTAATGCAAAACAGTTCATCAGAAACCCTGCCATCCTGTAGTAGCTCTAGAAGAAACACTGATAGGCCTTAGAAGCAGCATCTGACATCCTGAGAAATCACACTACTCTGTTTAGTTTCCCCTACCCTGTAATGGTATTACAGGTTTTTCCACTTTGTGTAAATTCATTATTTTTCAATACAGATGAAGCCTTTGCGCACCAACAGACTTGAAATATACAAAATTAATTACATGAAATATTTGTCACACTGCTCTGGACAACATATAGGAAGCATCTTTCATCTTTTAAATGTTTAAGACTAACAATCTGGCCTCCCCGAAGACTTGCTGCTTGGTCAAGTTTCATTTCGCATGGGAAGGCTGCATTTCATTAAACTTCTTGTAATGCCGTACCCCAACAGATCATTAGTGCTGAGCAGTACCTGAAGCCGGAAGCCAAAAGATATCTGCAGACCAACATTCTCACGCCTTATGTCTGGCACACCACCTTTGCACACAGTGTATTTACGTGCTCAGAAAGCTTCCTTTATCTGACACATGGCTTGAACCTTAACATCAACAAATGTGGTTTCAACACCTCAGCTCCGCTAGCTTCATTTGTAAAGTCATGTGTAAACTCAAGTCCATCAACTGGTATATAAAGAATGTTCACATTTTAAACAATATTATCACCTGTTGAAACACCCTCAAGCCTGAAAGAACGTTTTGTAGAGTTACTTGAAACATCTTATAAACTGGACTTTTCAGAACAATATGACCAATTCTTTTTTATATGCTTAAGGATGTCAAACACTGCAGTACATAAAGCAGTATTATTCAAACAGCTATAAAAAAATGGATGTGAGGACTGTTGAATCTTTACACCCCCTAGACCATAGGTATTCAGGCTTCACCTGATGGCATTTCTTTATGCATAGAAAATGGGCCAGAAGTCTAAGACGTAGCATTACCAGCAGAGTTAACAGCACTTTCTTACGCTGTAATGGATGCTTCGGCCTGGGCAGCTTCATGTATTTTAACTCATTTGTAAAGTAGTTAGTGCCTCTGCTTTAAAAAAGTGCCTCAAAAATAAAACACACACAACCCACCCTTTTTGTAAATGAAGCTCATCTTCAGTAAGCACAATTATAGAGCAAAACACTAATCAAAGAAAAAAATCTGCAAGTCAAATACAATATCCATGGTGCCAGTTCAGGTACGTATGCACAAGAAAGCTGTTAGTAAATATTTCACCTCTTAATATATCACCCACATCTAAAATGTTAGTGGATGTGAGGTGCTGCAGCTATTAGCCTTTTTTATTATTTAAATGCATTCCTGCTGATGACAGGCTTAACACTTCTCAGGGATTTTTTTTTTCCACATAGACTGTCAGAATTAAGCAATGGATCCCACGGACAGGAACTACAGGCAGAAGACCTAAAAAGGAGGATCAGCCTGCAGGTCATACCCTCTTCTTTCCATCTCCTTAAAAAACACTAAGGTGAAGAAAAAACAGAACACATACATGCACACATCCACTTACCCCTTTTCTTAGGGACCAAAGTTTCTTTCTTACCTGCACTACAGCCCGGGAACTCCCAGTGTGAGCAAATCCACACAGTTTCACTTGTTTCTTTCATTAACTGCATCAGCTCAAGTAATCTCTGCTTTCCCCCCCCCAACAGCTCACTCATCTACGCCCTGCCCTCAGTCTTGCCAGCACATCTGTTCATGCAGCTGTACAATGTACCGTATAATCCCCTGTGCCCCAAGCAATAATCCCAAACAGTAAAATGTAAAACACTTAAAGCTAGTTTTCCAGCAAGTTCTTACCTTTTCAAAGAAACTTCCCAACATAAGGAACAAAGAACAAGTCTGAATGGAGTCTCCATATATCTTTCCCTCTCATTAAAGGATCTCGATAAACATTAAGGATTTATGTATTCAACAGCACAGAAAACTAAGCTTCTACAACACCTTCATGCATGGATGAAAACACTCCCATATATGAGCAGATTTACATTATGCAGTAATCTAAACTCAATTCTGTAAAGGTATAAGACCTCAAGCATTACATACTTTCATAACAAAGCCATTAAACCAAGTAACTCAAACCCCAAATTCCTCATTTCTGATGAACTAACCAATTAATAAGAATGTCATTAGCCCAGAAGTAAAAGGCATGACTAAAGCGTTCTCTGCCCCAATTAAGGAAGGTGAATGAACAGTATCCTTTTTCATAAAGGAGAGGTTTGTTAAAACAGTCTGCGTGCATTGCAGGATAAGAAACATTACGCTGTCTGCCTGCTGAAGTTGTCTGTTTATCTGCTCAGAAAGCCACAGATAAACAAGATACTTCTGCCCAACAGATCAAGCCCCACACTTCCTACTTTAATGAGCTTCAGGAGACTACCATAAAGTCAGGTTGTGTTAGCCAGCTGACAAAGATTCAGTCCTGCTTATATCTAACACCTTTTTTTTTTTTTGACATGAAGATGCATCATTAGACAAGGTATAATTATGAAGACAGTCAAAACAGTCTTTTTCTTCTAATTAGTAGATTTTGTAGTACATGACTAAAAACCAGCTGTTTTAACTTTTCAGGGGATTGAGGTACATGCTTTCATTCAAGCATCCCCATTCCCAAAGCAGTGTTTTTCTTCACCCTCCCTACCAGTCTCCAGTCTAAAGCCAATATAAAAATGAGAAAGTGGGATTTCCTTTTAACTTCTACAACCACATTTCCATTACTGGCATCACTCAATACAGCCAACAACTACCAGCCTCACAGAAGGATGACACCAAACATTAAAAAAGCCTAATATTCCACTTATTCATTCTCAAGATACTTGCTGGGTACACACTTTTATTCTGAAGAATGAACTGAACATGGACCACAGTCCCATATCCTGAGCAAACTGAATTTCCTAAAGACAACAGGGCTGCCATTGAAGAGTTTTGGCACATGACAAGCAAGTAAGCCCACAGGGATCACCCATCAGAACGCACACCATTCTGCAGCATAAGCAGTAGCTAGCTAATAGCTGTGCAAGTATTAACATGTAATAAAACTCTACCTCAGATCCAAACCCTACTGGAGATCCTACAGAGCTGCATCCCCTCCAGATCCTTTCACCGACATCCAACTACAGCTTCCCTCAGGACCCTCAAAAGGCTGAGGATTAAAACAAGCTACACGCAACAGGATTAATAAGGAGAAATTCCTAGAAAGTGTTAACATCTCAGAAAGACTATCCCATACTTCACAGTCATGTTCAATCCTGATACTAGACAATACCAGCAAAGCTCTTCTTCTTCCTTTTAGGAATAGGAGAATACTGTATAGATTTTATATTGGACATTAAACGCAAACATTATATTCAAGTGGCTTCAACTATCATACATAACTCTTGTATATAACCTGGAACAGGTTGCCCAGAGAGGCTGTGGATGCCCCATCACTGGGGGTGTTCAAGGCCAGGTTGGACAAGGCCCTGAGCAACCTGATCTAGTGGGTGGCATCACTACACATAGCAGGGGGGGTTGGAAGCAGGCAATCTTTTAGGTTCCTTCCAACCACAATCATTCTATGATATGCAGGCTCTTACTTAAGGACACCATGACCATGTACACTTACTGCAAGATGCATTATGATGGAATATCGATAAACTATTGAAAAATACTTGCTCTCAGAGGCTGAAGTCTTGCAAGCTAGGAGTCAACAGCTTTATTAGAACCTACCAAAAAAAACTTGTCAAGAACTGAGGGCAGGTAATGTTTCAAAGAATGAAGAGTGTACATCAACCAAGGAGTTAAATTATGCGTCTTCTAGAATACAAAGATGCTGCAGCTTCAGCTGAGATGTAATGGTAATATTACGTCACAAGATAATAGAAGGTTCTAAGCCACACATCTGATTGTAGTAAGTCATTTCAGAACATTCAGAAAATTTACTAAGTTACAGAAAAATAGTTGATGATCCATGATTTTGCATTAAAATTTAATTCCCTTAACACAAGTTTACATTCACCAATCTTTCTCTACAGACAACTCTTTATGGCTTGACCACAAGCATTAGATGAGAGGAAAATGCCACATGAGAAGTACACTACAGCCAACTTCGGAGCTGTCATGGGCTCTGAAGAGTTCTTTGCCTCTCACTACAAATACCTATTGTGCTGAAACAAACACAAGGAGGAGAAAAAGTATCTTCCCTCCTTTGGTCTGTGCAGCAACATTTCTGCAGTTGTTCCCCACCCCCATTTAGGTGCATCCATCCTAATTGGTGAAAGATGCAAGCATTGTCTTCAAACGAAAATGGAAATAGAGTGAGAAGTGTTTAAGATCATTATCATGGTCTCTATTTAATTAGTGGTGTAGTTTCAAATATCACAGAGCAGTTAACACAACTCCGGTTTGTTCTCAGTACACCTAGTCCTACACCATCCCCTGACATTTCTGACTCCTCTGCAGATGCCAGCACTGCAACGCATGAGAGCTCTGTGCAGCAAGCAGGCAGAGATCACTGCACTGGGGCTGGGGAGGAACAGGAGGTTCCACAAAACTGGATTTTTGGCTGGCTTAGCTTCTTGGTTCTGTTCATACTGTTGGACGCAGTGCTTAGGGACATGGTTTAGTGGGTGACATTGGTGGTAGGGGGATGGTTGGACCAGGTGGTCTCAAAGGTCTTTTCCAACCTCAATAATTTTAAGGAAAATGGCAGAACTACATACAGCATGCTTGGTGTCTGCTTACCGTCAGTAGCTAAGCTGCACTGTAAAACCTCGCCGTAAAACCACCCAGAAGACTTTCACCTTGAAGCTTATTTGCATATTCTAAAGCAAACTGCTTTGATAGCAACTCCATTCACATCTTCCCCTCTCTCTGCTCTCAGCATCTCCCTGAGGCTCCAACGCAGCAACGCCACGAAGGGCACAGTGTGCAACAAAGCCCTGGGGACAGAGAAACCCCTCTCCCCACTCAACCTATCGACAGATTTTCTTTGTAGATGCGGAGAATTGCCTTCACTCCTACCTCCCTGCAAAAACAAACAGCACACAATAAATGGAAGTGTTGCGTGGGGGGGGGGACCAGGCAGCAAGTGGCCGGAGGGGGGTCTCACCGCCGCCCCTGCCCGCGCAGGGCCCCAGCAGAGCTCCCCCCGAACGAGGCCTTTTCACCCATTTTGCCTGCCGAGAAACGTGGTGGCTTCCTCCTGGCTCTCGGCTCCACCGTGCCCCCTACAGCCAGCCGGCCGCGGCGCGACGCTGCCGTTCGTTTCCAACGACTCCCCTCACGCCTCTGCTGCGGGATTAAGGACGAACCCCCTCCCCACCCCCCATGCCTTTCACCCACCCCTTCCCACCCTCACGGGGCCCCACCGCCACCCCAAGGCCTCCATCCCCAGCCCAAGCGACACCCCCGCGGCCGGGGGCCTTGCCCCAGGCAGGAGGCGGCGGCGGGCCCGGCCGAGGCCCCAGCGGGGCCGCACCGCGCAGGCAGCCCGGGGGCGCTGATGGCGGCGGCGGGCGGGCGAGGGAGAAGCGGGGGCACCTGCGCGGCGGGGGTCGGAGCTGGGCTGCCGCAGCCGGGCCGGGCCCAGCCTCGTGGCTCGGCAGGAGGGCGAGCACCACCGCTCCCACCGGGGCGAGCCCCCCGAGGATGGGGAGAAAGGTGTTGGGAAGAGTCCCCTCAGAGCCCCCGCGGGTACCTGTGGCGCCGAGCATGAAGTCCAGGGTGCTGTGCCGCGCTGCTGCCATAGTGAGGTAGAGCCCTGTGCCATGCCTGGAGGAGGAGGCGGCGGCGCGGCGAGCGCGGCGGGGCAGCCTATATGGGCGCGGGGGTTGCGGCGGCGCCGCGGGGGTGGGCGCGCACCGGGCGGGGCTCGGGAGGCCGGGGCGGGGCGGGACGAGATGGCGGCGCCGCGGCCGTTAGCGGGAGGGAGGGGACGGGGCGGGAGGTGGCGCTTGGCCGAGATGGCGGCCGCGGCTGGGTCCCGCGATGGGAGATGGCGGCGGCTTGTCGGGAGCCCCGGTGGCTCCCCGAGCCGGAGGCCGCGGCCCCTCAGCGGTGGCGAGCGCCCCTCGGAGACGGCGGTTCCCGCTCCGGGCCTCCTCACGCCGTCCTGCTGGGGCTAGCCGTTACGGCTGGGGAAAAAAAAAAAAAAAAAAAAACATAAACCAGAAAGCAGTCTCGATTTCCTTTAAGATTCAGTTCGCTCCCCCGCCACCCAAAATCCCCTAATGGTCTCCCAGCGCTAAGGCCATGGATCAGCTTCCAACAGCGATGGGGCCACGCAGCTGCCGCAGAGCTGCTCCTTGCACAAGGCCCGTCCTGAGCAGGCAGGGTGCTGGCTTCAGGCGAAAAGCACCCGAGAATCCTTAAAACCCTTAATTTCAAGTCTTTTTTGTTTGTTTGTTTGTTTAATGAAGGATTACTGTAAAATTGCATGTTGAAGGCACAAACCATACCAGCCATGTGTAGTTACAAACCCAGAAACACACCATCTAGAAGTAGTTGGTGATAGGATTGGTGTTCAATGTTATCAGTTATTGCACGTTTTACAGCTCTTGGTTCCTTTCTTGTAGAGGTTTTGGCAGGATTGAGATGTAATTTGAACAATGCCATGGCATCAATGATTTCATGTGATTCCACACCTTTAACAAAAGAAGTTTACAAGTAATCATTATCGCCCAAGCTAATGTACTACCATTGTTATTTCTGTAAACTGCAGAAACATTTTTTCAGTGTAAGCACATATTGTCCTCATTCAGAACTGTACAATTCCACACATGCCCTGACCAGAGCAAAAACATTCTCTGGTGACCTGCATCAGAGGCATAGATGTCTACAGATCTGCAAGAACTACGACTTTGTCAGGTGGTGTTAATTTGACTCAGCCAATCCATAAGAAGCTTTTTTTGTTTTTGTTTTTGTTTTTGTTTTTCCTCTCTGAATAGCCAAAGTTAGCCAAAAACCTGGGCTTTGCAGGTTCCCATTAAATATTTTTGATCCAATCCTGGATGTTACAGGGGATCATATAGTCCCTCATTCCCCACATGCAAGTAGATAGGGTGCACTTACTGCCATTTCACCAAGATTCCTGCTTTTTCTTATGCCATGCCTTAACAATAAATATATAAATCACTCATGCTTCTTCCCTTCTCCTGTCTTTCTGCTGATTTTTCTTTCAGACATGCAGCTGCAACAAGGCAGCCAAGAAGATTCCTGTATTTTATGATCTCTTCTGTCTCTCACCTTTGCTTACAGTGGCTGCAGTTGCTTCAGTACCTCATTACATAAAGAAGCTTACTGAATTCTTCTTTCCTTTCTTAGACTTCAGTGGCCACGAAGAAATAACCAAAGCCTTTTGTTTAGCTAAACTAATTACGTTATCTTTCCATTGTGGAATAGTCAGAAGAAGGTAATAGTGATGTTGTCACCTAAGTACCTACAAGTATTTGTTCATACGTGCCAGGAGCCTAGCTCAATTATGCCCATATATACCATGAGCAGCTTCACCAGGTTTACGTGGGAAAAAAATAGAACACCAATTTGTCTTGCAGATCTTTTCCTGGCATTAATTTTGCTATTTAAGGCCAAACATTGTGGACTGCTACTAGAAGACAGGTGGAGCATCATATTTTCAATTGAATTTGCTGTGGGGGGGGAAAAAAAAAAAAAAAAAAAAAAAAAAAAGTCATCTTACCATCTTCCTTTTTTTATGGTTGGTAATCACTGGACTTCAACTGAAGAGCTGAAAAAGCTAATGAATTATTTCAGAGAATAGTATAGTCTTTCTCAAACTTCATTTTAAAGGACAGTTATTAGCCACTTGTTATATACGGTCTTACAGAGCAGCAGCATCAGAAAGCCCACAGAATTTAAGCCTCCAGGTGATGGATCCCATTACCAAGGAAGGAACTAACAGACTTCTCTTCCGCTCCTTTGGCATGCCTTACCTTTGCCTACTACTTAACTAGGTCATGCCTGGGATATTTTGTGGAATCTTCCTATTAGAAAATTATACTGAAGGGGAATTTAAAGAAGAGCAATTAAAATAATTAAGGAGATTGAGGGATTGATTTACGAGACAAGATCAAAAGAGCTGGAATATTAAAACACTTCACCAATACTGTGGAGATTGGATGACATCATAGTGTTAAGATTAGCACAGACTATATGGAAAGAGTTTATTCAGTGTAAGGTTACATTCACATTTTGAAGCCTGTAGAGACTGCAAAAGTGGGCGCAACATGGAAAAAAACATTCATGCACCAGTATTTGACCAGTTATGGAATGCTTTGTTCTGAAAAGCAATGGCCCTACCCTTTGCAGGGAGTTTTGATAGATAAGCTAAGGCACATCGGCTGAAGAGAACAATCTTGCAGTGGAAAAAATCTGGGACAAAGACCTTAAATTGTATGCAATAACCTGCACTAGAGGTGCATTTTAGCCTGCATCATCTTTGTTCTCCACGTCCAGTTGAAATTCTCAAACAGAACATCATGGTATTTTTAATTACAGACTCCCAGTTCATCTTCCCTGGCTACATCCACCTGTGTTCATCGGTCTGAAAATATTTCACCTACAACTACCACAACCTCAAGTTCACTTCAGGAATTAAACTATAATTATGAGGTTAAACAACTTCATCATAGACAGCAAAGAAATAGCCTCTAAAAAGACCTTTTTCCTCATGTTGATTGAGATGGTTCGTGATTTTGTTGTTGTTGTTGTTAGTGCTTCATTAGGACTACCTGTATATCTTTCAGCTGTCACTGATGAATATTGTGGTCATCTTGCAATGCTAATTAAAACCTTGAAATCAAACATACCTGTCTAAAATATAGACATGCACACGGATGTCTGTATTTTGCACACACCCCAGACCCAGTTCTTTATATTCAAAATAACGTTAATCAATTTGTGCTAAACAGAGGCATTTGTACAGTACAATTAAATAAGCAGCATAATGTGGTCACCCTGGTAAAGTGACTGTTAGAAAATAGTAACAAAATGGGAAAAGCAGGGGCTAGAAACAAAAAGAAGCTTAGAGTTCGATGCAGACTCCTGGAAACAGTTTAATTGCTTTCACTATTTATGCATCACATTGGGTCACTTCTTAACCCAGACTTTACACCAAAAAAAAAAAAAAAAAAAAAAAGAACAACACTACCACACTTCTAATTATTTAGTATTTGCTTGTAATTGATAGAAGTAACAGTAAACTTGCAAGAGTACGGGATGGAAGATAGAAACTAGATGGACAGTTTTTTTTTAGAAAAGCACAATGGTGAAAAAAGGGTCTTGTAAGTTTGTGTCTTATTATAAAGACAAATCAATGCTTACTGGAGGTGAACATCTGTTTAATATGGCTAAGAAAACTAGAACTTACTATTCTAATGAATTTTCTTCTTTCATTTGTATTTCTACTCTTTTGTCTGAGCATGTTACTGTTTACTAAAACAAATAAAATTTATCTCCCTCTTCTTGGATGCTCACAATCAAATATGTAGACTTGCTAGGGCATTGCTCTAGACTTAAAAGGAAAGAAAAAAAAAGCAAACTATTTCTTTCAAATTAAATTTAGGTACTGCAGAGCGTACATCTTACTGGAAACCATAAAAAAAAAAATAAAAATAAAAAATTTAACTTGAAAAACAAGCATGAGTTGAACAAGGAAACACATTCAAGTAGATTACAAGATGAGTAAAGATCTATTTTATTTTATTTTTTAAGTTCTGCAAACAAGGACCTTGTAGTCAAATTATATCATAGGATGTAAGGCACCTCACAGAATAAGAGAACAATTTCAGGAAGTTTTCGCAAATTCAGATATGAGTTAATTGCTTAAATGAATGCTACCATAAATTGTAGCACCTATTATACTCTGCTTTTTGAGAACCCTCTCCTGGATACCAGCCAGAGTGCTGTATTTGGACCCTTATGGTGGGATTTCAGTTGATCCAGACAGACTACAGCCTTTAGGGCAGAGACTGCTCACCATGGAGGTGAGACCTCATGTTCAGTGGCCCAACAGTCCTGGTCATCCCGCACACCTCCTTCTTCACCCAAAGACCTAGCTCAGCATCTGAGGGATAATTGCAAAGCCTTTTTCAGTGGTCACAGTGCTGGTTATTGTTTGGCTCAGAACAGCCACTGGAGGAACTAACAGGAGAGACTAATGTTTAAACATCTTGCTCAACAGCCAAGGGTTAATTTGAGCAACATGCTCACAAAGATCAGCTCGTAAACAGTATAACCTTAAGTCAGTCATCTTGCCCCATAAATAGTGAATAGCCCAAGAGCCCTTTGAGCTCTCCTGACAAAACAGCAGGCTGCATGCCAGGATCTCCCCTTGGGTCAGGATGGCTCTCAAGGTTACTTCCTTGTATTGAGGGGATCCTTATTGCTGCTGTTGGCACGTGTAATAGCATGTAATAGAAGAAAACCAAGCAAAACTGGGTCTAAATACTCATGGCAAGTCTGGCTAAGTGGTGGTGACCAAATATGATAAGTGAGGATGAAGCAAATGGCTGCAGGCCCAGGAGTCTTTTTACATTTAGGACCCAACCCAATAGATGTGCCTCATTCTCTCACCAGCCAAGTAGCTTATTGGGCTGGGGGAATAGACACCAGGGAGCAAAGCAAACCCTCCATAATCCCCATTAAATCTTTTAGTGAGTTCTACAGCCATCACAAAAGCTGCTTGAATACAAGCCATACATGAACAAGCAACCCATAGTTTCCCACTGTCTGCTACAGTAAATTTTACAATGCTAAAACTACTGATTAGAGAAGCCCCAGCAATTCTTAAACCCTATGTAGTTGCAAAACAGGATAAAACCTGAAGTGATGGAATATAATGAAAAAGAAGGTAGTAAGCTTCCCGAGCAGCTCCCTACATGGGAAGAATTAATACATGGCATTGTTAACTACAGCCGTGAAATGGGCTGGGACAATGTGCCAGCTGAAAACTGAAATCAGAAGCCCCAGGGAGGAGATCATAAAGTAAGACCCATGAAACAAGGAACAGAAAATAAATTAAAGGAAAATAAATGTAAACCCATGCAAAGAGAATTTCAAAAATGGAGAAATGAATTGTGGAGAAAAGCATTACCCCTAGGCATTCACAGAGCCGCCGCGATTGATGGTCAGCTTACTGGCATTGTCTTAAGTCTCATTGTAGCATTCCAGAAATTAGGTAACAGTGAAAGGAAGGAGCATATGGAAAACAACCCCTCTCTTTACCCCAGGAAGTACTTGCAAGGCCTGAAGTAAGAATAAGTACTGCCCAGAAAGTATTGGGCCTGCCTATGTATATGTTACGTATATAAAACTATATTTATATATACATATACATAAAATTACATATGTATAAAATTCCAATTGGTCCTTAAGAACAATTGGCAAAGAGTTTTTAATGAATAAGGAAGCACAAATTTTAATGTTAACACAACCAAGATGCCAAGAAGCTGAGCATGCAATTCATAGGGCAAATATTTAAGATTTCCTATGTAATCTCCATATCAATAAACCGTATTGCTGCTTCTCTCTTCCGAGTGAAATGCATATTATTTCCATCTGCAACAAGTACACTTAGTAATTGAGCTTCAAGCATGACATACTAACAAATTATTTTGATAACAATGAGAAGCAGCCATGGAGACTATTCCTCACCTTCGCCTCCTCATCAGCATCCTCCTTGTCAATGGATTCTACCTTAGCCCAAGGTCCCACCTCTCACCCACACATATGTATTTTTTTTCCTAAGTCCCCGAATGCCACAGGCCTGACACAGTTTCTTTCCATGTTTCTTTTGACTATACAATAAAATTCCCCAGAAACCCAGTTAATATTTCTTCCCTCCCCAAACCAAACGCAAGGAAGGGCTGGATGAACACTGCTTTTCCAGCCCAAACGTAGTAATGCCCCCAAACCATCACATGTCACAGCAAAATGGGATCAAGCTTTTCCTTAAGATGTGTCATCTCTCAGAACTGCCACATGCTATAAGCAGTCCCTTTTGTTGTTTGAAAATAGACCCTGAGAAACTTTTTTGCAACTTCTATCAGATGACATCCCCCACTCCCTTTGCATATCCCATCATCAGCTGATCCATAGTCAGCTCATCAAGTGATCCCAACCCCACATCAGATGATCATTATCTTGGACAGCAATAAAAGGGCTTTCTTGACTTGTCCACCTTCATTATCCTGTCTGTCACATATTCCAGATATAGCTCTTCTGACATCAGGAAGGCTTGCTAATGCTAGTCTTCCTTTATGACCTAAGTTACATTTGACAGCTGCATCAGTTAGTTAAATTGTCTTAACCTCTCCAAGCTGGTGACTTGTAGACCCATCTACCTGTGGTTCACAGGCAAAAAGAACACAGAGAAAAAAAAAAAAAAAAAAAAAAAAAAAAAAAAAAAAAAAGATTCTGATGCCTGGTTTCCTTGCTTGTAAAGCTCATGGCAAGCTCAGGGGATGGAGGCAAAGTAGTTCTAAGGGTGGCTCTGTGTGCTACAACTGCAACTTTAGGATAGCCCTCTCCTGGTTTCCATCTGTGATAAAGCCATTTTTCTATTACTGAAAGCTATTTCTTTCAGTTCTGCTTCTGTTCTGGCTTGTATTTCCTAATAATTACAGTCATTAAACCAGTATTGCTGTTTTCCTAATCCAGCCAAGTCACATCTTGTCTACCATTTTCTCATTTCCCATTTTGTGCAGGTAACTTCAGTGAGAGGTTAGCTCCTGGTTTGCAAAGAACCACACTGAACAGGTAAATCCCCTATGTTTTTTGTCACAGCACTCTGTATCTGGTGGACAACATTCTCCTTTCTTTTGATCTAGATGAGCAGCTACAACTGAAATGATGTCAAAATGAAATCAGACTAATGAAATCTTAACAAAACAACAGAAACAACAAAATAGCACTGAGAGAAATTTTCTTTTATACCTTTAAAAAACTGTAAATTACGGGGAAGTATGCATAAGCTGATAATTTGTAACCCAAGCCTTGCATAATGTGAGGGAAGTATTACTTTTTCTGATCAAAGTGTTTATAAGGAAGGGAGTCCTGCACAAAGAACGGGTGACAAATTGATTAAAATAGGAATTATTTGTTCATCCACAGCCAGCACAGGAGGCAGTAAAATAGATGACCAGAAGAGAGAGAGACTGTAAGAAAAGGACGGTGGAAAAGACATTTTACCTGCAACAGAGACCAGTAATACTTACCTTACTTTACATACATGTACAATACTGTTTCTCAGAAAGTTGTCCCTTCTAGTTATGCTTTCCAATTCTTTTTTGAGTGGTGATGCCTCAATGACATTTTGCAGATGGCCCCAAGCTGAGTGGAGCAGTTGATACAGCAGAAGGAAGGGATGCCATCCAAAGGGACCTGGACAGGCTGGAGAAGTGGGCACATGTGAGCTTAATGAGGTTCAACAAGGCCAAGTGCAAGGGGCTGCACCTGGGTCAGGGCAATCCCAGACATGAGGACAGACTGGGAGAAGAACTCAGTGAGAGCAGCCTAGCAGAGAAGGACTTGGGGGTGCTGGTGGACAGTAAGGTTAACATGAGCCAGCAGTCAGCACTTGCAGCCCAGAAGGCTAACTGCAGCAACAGAGGAGTAACCAGCAGGTGGAGGGAGGTGATTGTCCCCCTCTGCTCTGCCCTTGTGAGGCCTCACCTGGAGTCCTACATCGAGGTCTGGGTTCCCCAGCACAAGAAGGATGTGGGTCTGTTAGAGAGGGTCCAGAGGAGGGCCACAGGGATGATCAGAGGGCTGGAGCACCTCTCCTATGAAGAAAGGCTGAGAGAGTTGAGAATGTTCTACCTAAAGAAGAGAAGGCTTCAGGGGGACCTCATTGAAGTTTTCAATACTTAAAGAGAGCTTATTAAAAAAAAAACGGAGAACAACTTTTTCTTTGTCAGATAGTGATAGGACAAGGGGGAATGGTTTTAAAATAAAAGAGGGGAGGTTTAGATAACATTTTAGGAGGAAATTCTTCACTGTGAGGGCGGTCAGGCACTGGCACAGGTTGCCCAGAGAAGCTGTGTGTGCCCCATCCCTGGAGGTGTTCAAGGCCAGGTTGGACAAGGCCCTGAGGAACCTGATGAAATGGGTGGTGTTCCTGCTTATGGCAGCAGGGTTGGTACCTAGTGATCTTTAAGGTTCCTTCCAACCCAAACCATTCTGTGATTCTATGAATGTGCAGCCTGTAAGAAATGCTGGTAAATGTTAATGTGCATTTTTTTTTTTATCATATCTGTATTATGCACTGGATTTGGGGCTCTAGATGTGAACAGCTGTTGCTGCCAAAGATAGACTTACTGCTGACTTCAAGAGAGACAGAATTTCAGTCTTTGCTTGGTGCCCTGCAGACAGGATTAAAGTTATGCGCTTTTACGTGGCCATTTGACTTTCTAGGCAGAAGTGTACATAACTGCGTTCAAAATATAACACCGTGGAGAATGAACAAAGAACTCAAGTACCTGTTGACAAATCATACTAGCTACAATTACACCACACTATCATAGCTCTATGGGGGGTATTAATGTATGTTTACTAGATCAGGTTTTTGATTATTAGCAGAAGTATTACCATCTTGCCTGGCATAGTTTTGACTGCAAGTGCAATATAAGTTCTAGTTAAAGATATGGTCTCTTCCTCAAAGTGATCTCCAGACTAAATAAAGGTACCTGCCTTAAAGACTAAAGCAGTAGTGCAGGAAGGGTGTTCAACATTAGGGTCTCCTGTGAGCTCTGTGAGTGAAGATCGTCATTATAGAGATTTTCAGTTGTCTACAGAGCAGAAGTCTATATTGGATCTGGTTGTCTCGGCTGCCTTCACAGTCAGCAGAACCATTTTTAAGATCAGATTCATCTCATCCTGCATCAGATATCTAAAATAGATCAAATTTTGGTCTTCTTCTCTCTATTCACAGCTCAGGTGAATGCTAGTCTGGCATTCCACATCCAGACACACTGCTCTGCACAGGCTAAATGTAATTCCTTCTATTCCAAGGTATTATTAACATGAAATAAGTATTGCCATGTGAGGGGCTAGAACAGTGATTATATAAAAGTTTTCTCCTTAGCATCAAGTTTTGCACAAACTTCTCCATTCATTTTCTATTGTAAATAAGAAACAGCATGTGCTTAGGAAAGAGAGATGACTTTTCCAAGGGAAAAACAATACAGTATGAGAATACCGATCAACTCAGCAGGCCGTGATCTCAGTTTCTTGGCTGTCAGATCATTTTTGAGTTTATTAAAGGCATCACAGAAAGAAGTTGGAAGGACTATGGTTATTCACAGGCAGGTCCTCTAAGATGTTGCCAGGTAGCACCTAATTATAAACGTGTTTTTAAATACGAGGTAATTAAATCAAAAGATAGAGTCAGCAATATAATTGAAAGTGAATGATCTATATCTCACCTAAATAGTTTCACAATTAGAGCTACAATGAATCGACCAAATTTGGAGAAACACAGAGAAATGTAGTTAATCTTCCGAAATGTACATTAAAATATACTAAACTTACTAATAAAGTAAAAAATGAAAGTAGAAGGTGTTTTGTTGTCTGATATCAAAACTTCACTAGAACCCAATAAAGTAATAGTTTGCACTAATTAAAGCAAAATGGCTTTTGGAATTAACATAAAAAACTTTCAGCCTAAAACAGCCTATTGTTTTCAACATCAGAAAACTTATGTGTTCTTGCAACCTAAAAGTTTGTCATATAACATGTAATTGATTGTGGAGTTTGGTCCCTGCTGGTGCATTTAATAAAATGTCTCAGCTGAAACTTTAAGAGAATTATCCTGTCTTCTAATTACAGAAGTAGGCTGAGTCAGATCAATGCTTAATTCTTAAACCGCTACTGATTATTCCACCTTGGATAAGTTAGAGTCTTTCTGAAATGTGGTGTTAATTACTTTCTTTATCTACTAGTTCGTAAACCCATGAGGACACAAGCTGTTTCAATAGTGACTTTTAAAAAAATACTAATTCAACAGCTAACTGTAGATTTCACTTGTGAAGAATATATTTGATAGTCTACCTGAATTTTCTATTCTTGCATTATATTATCTGAACAATTTCTCAGACATTCTTTATGATATTCTCCTGTAAGTTAATCGCTAAGTTAAAAAATCCTTTTTTTTTCCATTTTTTTTTTCACCATTCTGACACTTAATTTTTATCTGAAAGAACTTCTGATGAACACAGAATGCACATAATGGCATGTGTAGCTATTTTTAATGATTGAGTAGTTGTTCAAAGGAGAACAAGAAGTTTGCTTAGAGGTTTTGAATGCAGCATTTATATATTGAATACAGTGCCGGCAATGTTAACCTAGAATACGAGAAAATCTGAAAATTAACCAGATAGGAATGCTTACTATATGCAAAGTTCAAACACAACATATTTTGGGTTTGCATTTTTTTCCCCAGCTTTGGAATTCTGGAAGGTTTTCTTCAAAGAGATGAGAAACAAGCAACATTTTCAAATACTTAAAGAGATTTCCAATAGAAGCTGCGGCCACATTATGCTGATAATGCCCGAGTAGAATTTTCAAATGCAGGAATTTCAGGCTGAAAATGAAGAGAGAAATGCAGATGTCAACATAGAGACAGAACAAAAGAATTTCTCATACAAAAATTAAACCATTATTGATTTCTTCTGTCCAGACATAGTTAAAAGGTAAAAACTTGCCTGATGAATTTTATGTCAAAGTACAAGCAATGAAGATGCCAGTTGCTTTAATAAAAAAAGGTGTAGGATTGCTCATCTATGTAAAGGAAGGCTAATTCTACAGTTTTGTAATTTAATAACTTCAAATATCTCACATGATAGCATGCAATTGTATTTTATTTTTTAAGGTTAGTAATTTAGACTCTTCCTTTGTGTGTGCATGAATCCTGAAAAGAGCAAGTAGCTATTTTATTTCCTGTAAGTCCACGAGTCCAGCTCTACCATCATTACATGCACAAATACAAATGTACATGAATGGATAATCTCCTTATAATTTCTGGCGTGGAAATACCTTAATTTTTCAGTTGTACTTGACAAAGAGGTTGCTTTTATGACCTAAAGTAAATGGCGGGCATCAGAAATAATTAGGTTGGGCTGGCTCCTCTGTTTTGTTGGAACTGTTACTGTGCCGGGTTTCAGTTGTAAGACAGAAAGAATGTTATTGGTTCACACCTGCAGGGAATTAGAAATCGTGGTTAGTTTTGTCTTCTGATCTAGGCAGTGATACAGCAGCACTGAGTTTGTATTCTGATGAATTCAAGAAAAAAGCTGCTTTGTTCTGAATGCTCACTTTTTCCTTACTTCTTTTTCTGCTTTGCCTTGTGTTCAAGGGCTACATCTGTCACAGCCTACAATACTGGCTCTCATTGTGCCTAAAGAGCTCAGGTTGGTGTCTCGCCAAGTCCACACAACGCCAGAAGACATTGATTTGAAAAGACATTAGAGGCAGCTGAAATGAAACTTCTGGATTATATTTCCTTCTTGATTCCTATTTTAAAGTATTCACTATTGTACTTCTCTTCATCACCTACTCAAACTAATATAGCTCCATGCAACAATAAACAGGACCAAACTGCCAGCCTTTAACTTCTACTGTTTGCTTAGGAAGTGTGTGGGAGCTAATCTGAAAGAGTATTAATTCATTTTCTGACCAAATGTATGATGAATGACAGATTTTGCAGTGAAAGTGGCTCAGGAAAAGGTAAGACACATTCTCTCTGTAATAGCCATGTTTGACTATGTCAAACAAAGCCACAGAACTTAACTCTAGCCAATATATTAAACAGACTTTTTGGAACAAAATTATGCAGTTGCCCGACTCCATTCTTTTAGAAACCTTTTCCACAGATTTCATTACACTCTGACATCACTATGCTATGCCACTGAGAGCTGATGACAAGAGTAGCCCAGGGCTTTCCTGGAAGGTGAGACCAATTGTCCTCTGCGTTATGGGCAGCCAATGCAGCCAGGCCTTTCCAGCTCCAGCCCTGTAGGAGGGCAGGAGTAGCTTGCCACTCCACTTTCCAATGTGCTGCCTTGTGTCGACACAATTCAGCAGGATTAAAGGACCTAAAAGACAAAAGCTTATCCCATCATAAAGTGAGCATGAATGATGGCATCAGTGCCTCGTGTCTGTCTGATCTGCAGAAAAGTTATCCATGGCAGCACTTTCTGATGGTGTTGAAACATGTGCCGTAGGGGAAAGCAGGAAGGATCCGCAGCAGAGTTGCAGGGGAAGCCAAGGCTGTCAGAAGAAATACTATCAGGCATCTTACTCTTTAAGTATTCAGCTCCTCCAAAAATGCAGTCTGGTCAACCTTCCTACTCCTGGATCTTTCCTGCCAGTTGCAAGACTGTGTCATTACGATTTTGCAGGGTGAACCTAAGGTAGTCTCTTTCTTTCTTAAATTTCTTGACAAGTCTATTATTACTAAGCATACAGGACTGTTTAAACTACTGACCACTTGGCAATAAAGTGGCTTTGTTTTGAATGAGTTTTATTGTTCTTTCATGGACAGTGCAAAACTAAAATTACATTTTTAAAAAGTTTGCATGTGCTTTGTTCAAAACAAAAAAGATATTTTTTGATGGGGAAGATCCCCTGGTTTCGTGCTTGTAGACAACATTTCTAGTCAAATTTATGTTGTTAGGAGCATTAGCTTTAGGCATACTTCTGATAGTAAGCCTCATTTCTACCTTCATAATAATTCATGGAGCCTAACTCTTAGGGACTGGTTTCTGGAAACAAATGTCAGTGCATGTGTTATTTGCAGACTAGTCCTGTTCATACAAAACACATCGTGCATGGCATATTTCATTGCCTGGATTATATGCAGGCTGTTTGAATGGTGACCCCAAGTAACACATTTAGAGTATATCCTTCTGTAGATTGAAGCTGTTCAAAGTTCTATTTATAAGTTGTTTAGAAGTTAGATGTCTTGTAAATGTTCCTGTCCATGAAAGCAAGAATTCCCACTTCAAAAGTAATACAGAGATGTACACATTTATTCACAAACCAGTCTCTGGACTGTTTTTATCAATCCTAGAAACCCATTAAATCAATGACATTTTCTCTCTTCATCTAGCTTGCAGTCAAGCCCACAATCACGTTTCCTGAGTGCCTTGAATGTTTAATCAGTAAACACTTCAGGGAAATATTCAACTGCAAACAAAATCTATCATTATGGGCATGTCATAAACACACAGGGAAATTCCTACTTAATTTTCTAAAATTGCTTGCTTACACAACTAAATATGTGGGATTAAACTGACTTTAAGAAAACGTAAACTGAGAAGCAATAAGATGCATACATTTTGTTTTGGCCCGGTGCTTCTTCTGTAGGATTTGCAAAGATGTTATCATGCAGCATTTCGGTCATGGCAGGATTGAACTGGAAATTGCTTGAGAAGAGGTGTTGGTTCAGTAAAAGGTTGCTATAAAACTGAAGGTCATGTTTCAAGCTGCTTGAAATAACATCTGTTAAAAAGAAGTCACGCACCTGTGGTGTAAATACGAAAGTGCTAGCTAACAGGAGCGGGAGGTAAAAAGACAAAATAAGATAAGTACCTCTGCATGAAGGAAAAGCAATGGAAATCTGTATGAACTTTCTCTAATCCTTATATGCCTTCTGCAGGTCCAAGCCCCAGTCATCTCTCCCATTTCCCCTCTGAATATCGTGTCTCCTCAGGTCCATTCTCCTTTTTTCTGCACAATCACCATTTCACATGTTTACTGACTGGAGACCTCCTTCTTTAATGCTCTCCCATTTATTTTCTCTCCACCAGCTTGGCTTTTCATTTGCCATATGCTTCTCCAGCCCTGCTTCTGTCTGTAGCTCTTTGATAGCTATTTCACCTTATTATCTTTTGTTCATCTTACTATCTTGAATCGTTATTTAGAAATTAGTGGAGATATCTTGATTTTCCTGTACAAACTTCAGTCACTTGCCAAGCTGGTTTGTATGATGCACTGTTTGTTCTCAGATCTTTTTCCTTTCTTCTCCTTTTACCAAGCCACACTTCATTGTGTTTGATACCAGCCATTTGCATCCCTCCTGCTGCTAATCCTTTTTCATCCCAGCAATTTCTGATTTCTCTGCTGTTTGCAACCTCTTTTTCCAGCTTTGCATGCACTCGTGCTGACTTCTTGACTGAATCAGTTTTCAAGATGTGTAACTGCTGTTTGGGTTTGGACTATGTGACAGAGGTAGAGGTTGTTTAAGAGGTAGCATATCTTTTCCAGAAGCCTCTCTTTCCAGTGCACACTACTCTCAGACCATCCTTACTCCAGTACCTGGAGGGCCCACTCTACAAAATGAGTTACACCCTCACATTGGAAGAAAGCCTTTCTCCCTAGGGAATTTACAGTCCAAATAAGGGGAATAAAAGGATCAGCAAAACATTATTGCTCCTGTTTTACAGTTCTCTGAGCTGAGAGTTTAATTCAGACCTTGTAAAATGTCGTGTCAGTTGTTAATGGCAGAACTATTCTACTGCATGGACTCTCATCTCACTGGTTCTCCTGGAAGCCAAACCAGGTCTGGGTGGATAAGGAGATTTTCTTAACATCTACTATAGCTATTCTGCATCAAAATTAAGGTGCTGCTAGCTTTGGTGATGGTTGTATTGCAGACTTTACTGTGAAGTGCAATCAACCCAGAGAAACTGGTTCAAGAACGCTAAAACAGGCTGCTGTTACTTCAGTTGTCCAGGAAGCTGATGGTAATGATATGGTCAGTGCCCTTATTGGCAACCTTCCTCAGGTTTTCCATCCTTTTTTTGCTTTCCTTTCAGTGAGTAGTAAATCCCAGACATTCACAGATATAAACAAAAAAGTGAATATGTAGTAAGGAAAGTTTCTGGTGTGCAAGTTGGCTCTTTTTAAAGGCCCTGATTTTCTGCTGTGTTGTGTTGGATAAGTAAATCCTTTAGAATGAAAACCTTAAAAACTTCTCTGGATTCAATGGTCACTTCCCAGAATCTTGACCAAATCTTTATATGATGCATCTAATGCTTATTCACTGCAAAAATCTTTCTTCCTAAAGCAAATAACCTTTCAAGATGGATCCTTTTTTTTTTTTTTTTTTTCTTCTAGCATCCCTAATGTCTTCTAGGGAGGTAAAGCATTAAGGAATGTATAGTATGAAAGTATATATACTGTAAGCTGCTGATAAACCCCAACCGGAAGTGCAGCTGTTCAAATAGATGCCACATCTGGCAAACTAAGCATATTTAGGCAGGGAGTCATAATTCTGTAAACACTCTGTCAAAATCATATCCTCACTGTCACATCTTTTAAAGAGATATAAAGAACAGAAAGGTTGTCAAGTATAACTCCTAAAAATCAAGAGTAAAACACACAGATGCCTCCCCCCCTCATTTCCTTCCTCCCTGACTTCAGGGGTTGCTGATAAATTCACACTTTTTCATTTAAAAAATGTGTTTTTACTGACTAAACAAAGGCAGCCAGATACTAATAACTCTGTGAAGTGGTTCAGGATTTGTTAGTGAGATGATGAAGTCAAGATGGGGAGGTGGAGGCGTTGCTGGAAAAGGCAGGAGGTAGAAGAAATACAGGTTGCGAATTCAGTGTCAGACTTGTAATGAATGTGGTAGTGGTAATCCACTTTGCCAGGGAAGATGTATTTCTAAGTGGCTTTCCCTTCCACAGTCATGATCTTTGCAGAAAAATGGCTAAAAGGCTTGTGCGCCGTTCCGTGGGCAAAAACCTAACTATTCACAACTACAACAGAGTTGTAGAATGTGGAAAGTGGCCATTTGATGCCACACTGTTAACAGAGTCCTTGTCTTTAGGCATACATATGGCTTATTTCTAAATCTATCCTAGCTATGGTGATTTCTAAAACACTATCTTCACCATCAATATTTTTAAGCATTGTTTTCTACTTTTCTGGCTCATTTTATTGCATTTTTTACTTTAAAAATAAAAAGAGACTGACAATGCCAGATACCTAGCAATTCCAAGTTGCTCACCATCACGTTTCAGTGGTCTTAATGACATACATATATATAATTTAATATTCTTTTGCTAGACTGAAGTATTTTAAATCAGGAATGATTCAGATACTTACAATTTTTAGAACATGTTCTAAAATGTTCTGTGGAGGAATGTGGTGTGCATGAATGAAGACCTTTTGAGTAAGGCAATCAGGTACAAACCAGTGATTATTTATGTGAACATCTATTCATTCACATGTTACGGATCACAGAAGAAATAAGGCAGGGTAATACTTTTTGGTTCCAAGTTGTTTATCTAGTTTTAGTGGCAGTATTTTATCCCATTACACTACATACTACCACTCTGGGTGCTGTGAGTAGTCATATTTGTTAATGTACTCTTTTTTCAGCATCACAGCGGAGCAGGCTGCACCTGGGCTGTGTACTCAGGCTGCATCTATAGTACGTTGGGTGAGAAGCGTTCCCACATGATTGCTCCTCAGATGGCTTATCTGTGGTGGCATCTCTTTCTCCATTGGCTGTAGAGGGAGGAGAAGATGACTATCCAAATGCCTAAAGCAAGTGACTCAAGCCAGGTGTGGGTGAATCCCTGAAGTTTTCTCTTGCTGCAGCACCCTGTTCAGAAGACCAGTAGCCCTGAAAACTTGCTAGAGTCCAAAGCAGAGAAAACTGTGATTCTGTTTGATTTCTTCATCCTCATGCTTCAAGACTAAATAACTTTTACAAATGTGCTTAGAAGTACAGACCAATGTTTTATAGCATGCAAAGCAAAGGGTTTTGCCAAACTCGTTAACTATAGCAAGGAAAAACCTCTGCTTCAGTCTGCAGATTGAGGAAGCAGGAAAGAAAAGTGTTTTCCTGCCTTGACAGGTCCCATTTTGTCACTGTTCTTTAGTCTGTTAGTCACCTTATTCCACCATTATTTTAACACTTTACATTACGCTCCATGTAGGGACTGAATGTTTCCCACTGACTTCAGTGTAGCCAGATCATCCCTGGTGAGCACAGACAGAAGAAAGCAGCCATTTTTATTTTCAACTTGATAACAACCCTACTACTTATGCATAATTTGGTTATGCTTTCATGTGAGCATTATAGTCAGGGTTTACTTAACAGGTTCGGTATAATTTGGACCTACAATCCTCTGATAGCAGGTATAATTGGCTTACTGCACTGTCGGATTTCACAGCACAGCATTCCAAAGCCTGGGATGCTCCAGTGGAAATTTCTAATTTCAGATGCCTGACTGGTTAATTATTTAGGCTGTTCTTAAGACAGATGGTTTTCCTTATGACTGGAGAACAGCAAGCTTTTATCAGCACTGAACTTGCCACAATTTCTTCTTACTGATACATCAAGGTCAAACATTTGGAGTAGCTGAAGCCCATCTCAAAGCTCCTTTGGTCATATATTTCCATATCCAAAGCAAAACCCTCTCTAAGCTGTGAATAAATTTTAATTTATGGTATTTTAAAGGTAGAAAAAGTATCTCAGCAGATATTGGAAAAAAGCAAAATGGCTATTCAAATATTAAAGAGCTTTTATTATTTAAAATAATAGCAATCCTTTTGTTTTTAAATGACAATATCTCTTTAACATTCCAACAAGCTCATTCTTACATGGTCCATATGTATCTTAGAGGAAGCTTCCCCACACGCGCTGCTGTGTGATATTAGAAGTAATGGCCCTAGATACCAAACTCTGTATGCTCCAAAACAAATACAGCAAAGATTAAAAAGCAAACAACAACCAAAAACCACACTGAATTTATAACATTCACGAAAACATCCTGGCTCTGTCCTGGAGCCAAGACCTCTAATTCACCTATGGTTTATACAAACAGCCTGGACAGTAGGTCATCGGATAGTCATTGGATTGTATCCAGAGTGTTTTCCTAATGATGTATCCTGTTCCTACCTGTGCAGACAGCATTTAAAAATGTGCATGTAACCACTGCTGCATTTTGTGGGATGCTCAATTTAAAGCTTCCACACCGAAACCAACCACTTGGTTGAACCTCTCAGGTGAGAGGAGAGGCATGCTTCTCAGCATGGCTGGGGCTGGCAGGGAGCTCTGCAGGCCACCTGCTCCAACCCCTGCCCAAGCAGGGACACCCAGAGCAGGCTGCCCAGGGCAGCCATCTCCAAGGATGAGGACTCCACCACCTCTCGCTCACCAGTGCAGTCAAGAAGTGCCTCCTGCTTCACCCTCAACCCCTAGCCTCAGCACGAGTGTTCCACCTCAGGGCAAGGTCCTCACTGTAGGGCCCAGTGAGCTCCACTGGCCTCAGTGGAGCTCACTAGGCCTACCTTTCTCTTTAGGGTGTCAGTCCCTCTGTTCCAGGTCATAGAACCATAGAAACATGGAATCATTAATGCTGGAAGAGACCGCCAAGGTCACGCAGGGTATAATGTAGCACAGCACACTGCCCAGCTGGAGGCTCTCAAGCCTTAGACCCACACGTAGCTGCTGAACCACTTCTTTTCACTGCAAGCTCTTATTTGTTGATATGACAAAGCCATTCCAGTTTTCTTCCCTGCGGCTACAGCCTATGTATTTCACAGATTTCTAAGGCCACCAACAATCATTATTTTTATCTAAGCTGATGATAAGTTCAGGTCAGCAAAAGTTAACCGAATGCTTATCAAATTAGCATCTATTTGTATATGGAAATCTATGGCAGAAGAAATTTGTTTTGCATTTCAAAGCACCCTTTTAATCTAGAAGTAGGCCTTCATTTAAGGGACAAATTTTCATTATTTTCTTATCAGTTTGTAATTAATAATAAAAATGATCATTATTTAAACCCTCATGATCACTCGTTTCTTGGATTCTTTTCTTGCTATTTTACCTCATTATATAACAAATTTTGTTTCCTGATTTCCCCTTCTTTATCAGCTGTATTCACTTCCTGGCTTTTTTCCCCTGTACCTATGATGAACTAAGTTCACCAAACTCCTGATCTGGCTGCAACATTAATGTCTTCAGCTACACTGCACAGCTGTAAAAGCTCATGCAAATAACTTGCATTGAACTGGCATTTGACATAGGATGGAGTACAGGAGAGGAGCTGGAAGAATCACATATATGCAAACAGAGTAATTTATCACATTTACTATCACATTTTAAGTTTTTGTTTGTTTATTTGTTTTGTTTTTTAAATCATTTGTACATGCTAAAAGTAACCTCCTTCTAAGTAACCCTGTAAGTGAAAGCTGAGATATTTTCTTCAGAACTGCTTTTGGTATTTTCATGCCAGGATACAAAATGGAGGTTAAAAAGATTGTGCAGTTCCCAGTTAGGTGAAGTCTCAAGGTAACAATGGGCTTCTGCACATCTGTGAAAAAATACTGGTTGATAATATGCCAAAGGGTTCACAACTATTTCAGTGATATTTTAACTTCTGCCTCAGTTGCATTTAATTGTAGTTAAAGTGGTCTGCAGAGGCCAGTTAGGTTAACTACTGAAGTACTCTCTCTAGTTTGAAAATGAATGCTGAAGGTATATGCCTAACTCGTCCATATCACTCCAGTAAATGAAAGGGAGAATTTCGTCTACTTCCAAAAAGCATAGTAAGCATGTTTTATTCTGTTTTGCCTGTTTCTACCTTCAACAGCACTGAGCATAATAAATGCCCCCACAGAACATTTACAGGGAATAAACTCAGACATCTACTGAAGAACAGTAAGCAGTCATCTTAAAAAAAAAAATAAAAAAAAGTTTGTTGGTAATAACAGTGGTAAGTACTGAGGAATGTGTGGTTTGCTATGCATTTGCATTGCATGTTCACAATCTGACTTTACTGATTTTGCAGCAGCGATAGAGATACAGGTGGTTTGGCTGTGTTTATGCTAGTTATTCAAATAGCTGCAGGAATGGAAACAAAGCCAATGGGCAAAACATTATAAAAGTGGATTATTTTTTCTTAGTAACTGCATCTGTGAGGTCAAGTCATACAGGAGAAGGAATGTGGAAACAAAAGAAAAGCTCTGACCTCACGCACAGGCTACTGAAAGAGTGATCAGGCCTGATCCCTGCACAGCAAGCAGGGCACTAACTTGCCAATATAAATGAACTGCCATATGAAAGTACAGACTTTCGTCTCCCTGATCTTATTTTGTGGGGTGTAGCCACTAGTGATGGAAGTTGGTCAGTGTTATTTGCAGTTTAACTCTAAAAACGCTTGATATCATGCTCTATACATGCTCTTTCTGATCTAAAGATTCTGTAAATGAACAATCTCTATCTGCCACACCTGTACCCCGATTTTATCCCATTCCTAACTGAATCTCCACCTCTTTGGCCCCATAAAGGAGAAAAAGCCAGGTGACCTCCTGTAGGACTTGGATCATCATGTTCCTCCTCGGGCAGCATTGTCTCCACCTGGTGCCTCTCCATTGCCTCCCATAAACCTGTGCACTTCTGCTACCACCACTCCACATCTGGAGAAACATGGTATTTTCTTTTGAAATAAGCCCTCCTTCTCGATGTAGTGCTCATTGCAGTACTTGCGGTACTCATTTCTGCTGCTTCCAGGCCTAAGGTCCAGAGCAGGAGGAGTGTGTGTGGCACCTGCTGCCATAACTTTTATAAAAGAAGCTTGTACTGTGCAAAACTAGGAATGCTCAGATGTACTTTTATGCCAAATAAAACTCACTCCAAAAGCCCTATATTCCACTTGAACTCATGAAACAAAAAAAAATATAGGGAAGAGTAAGATTTGATTTGTTGCCCACATGTAAGCATCTGGCATGATAGGAAATGCCCTCAGGTAGTCCTCCTAGTATCCAGCTGCTGGTCCAGAATGTCTTTGATCTCCAGTAGGGCCTCATCTGCCAGCCCCACGCGTAGGTTTCAGAAGCCCTAAGACCTAAACTAACATAAGGCAAATGGAGACAAGCGTTTTTTGTGTTGAGTTTTGTGTTTCAAAACTCAAACATTGTTCCAAGGCAAATTACTAACCTAATAACACCTTAGGATATCTCAGACCACATTAGATGCCTGTGTGTGTAACTGCAGCAAACGCAGAAGGCTTAGAGGAATTTACACTTAAAAAATAATAATAATCAGGTAATGTTTTAATAGAGATCCTCACAGAGCTGTGAAATGGACAAAGACACAGAGACTTTCCCAATATAATAGCTAGTAAAAAGGGTGACAATTAATAAATGAGAAGGGCTTCTTTATTGTTTAAATGATTCCTTTCAGGGGAAATGAAAAAGGATGTAAAACCATGTGTTTTCAAGAATGCCAGAAATGGTGGTTAGACAGAATTCAGCAACCACTACATTTGCAAACAACTAAAAAAAGGTAGACACCAACAATTCATCAGAAATATAGAGAATGAGTTGCAAAATGAGTTGTAAGAACGTCCAACTGTATTTCAACAACACTGCAGCTTTAAAAGTATCAAAGCACCAGACCAACATCTGTTTGAGTTGAGAGAGACAAAATTCTTAGAAGCCTCAGTGACTCTGCTGCTTATACTTCATGAATATGGTGGATTCTTGGGGTTTACCATAAAATTATAATCAAATCTTAAATTGTACTACTTGATTGGGTAGTTCACATCAAAAGGTCACAACAATCTTAAATAAGATTTAAATGAGTTCACTGCATACAGACCTAATAAAGATGTTTAGGAATGTTTCTGCTTGGTAATTCAAATGGGCATGCTCAGCAAAGCTAAGCTAGCAATGAGACACGTTAATACAGTACACCTTTTTAAATGTTACCCTTAAATTATATTAGTGATTAAGTCATCATTCCTCATGACAACATGAGCATATTACTGACTATAGAACATACATAATTAGGAAAAGGGGTAACATTTTCCAAATCAACTGAAAAATTGCAGGACCCTCTTAGAAGCTTAATAAAAAATAAAATAAACTATTGTATCTCCCTTTAACATGGGTAAGAAAAATATAAAAGCCATCTCCTCATGCAAGAAATAAAATAAATAAACTATTGTATCTCCCTTTAACATGGGTAAGAAAAATATAAAAGCCATCTCCTCATGCAAGGATTCAGAAGAATGCACGCATGCAGACCTACCTGGGAAATTCTCCCAGTTTGCAGTCTGTGCTTTGTGCCTACTTCTCACAGTAATCTTTTATCTGGAAACAAAGCCATGCTTGCTGAAACAGCTCTGCTGGTATAAGGTAACAGTTGTCCAATAAGCAACAAAGGACAATTAGTTCTCAGTGCAAATAACCTGGATAACTTTAGATGAGTTTGCTCAAGAAACGTAGCAATAAAGTTTCATTCTCAAATGAGGCTGGCTAAACAGTCTGGTTACGCCATACTAACAGCCACAGACTGCATCTGGATACCTAAGGAAAATTGTTGAGAATCAACTAGGATATATGCCCAGCTTTGTGCTGGCCTGTACACACACATCAAAGGTTGTAACATGTAGCATCATTTTAATATCATTCAACAATCTGAACTTTAAGTTCCTCCCATAGGAGTAGCCTTAACACCTGGAGAAGTGGTTCCACTTACCCTGACTGTGGCAAATCCCATGGCAAATATTTCACTGCAGAACAAGCCAACAAAGTCCACAATGCCAGAAGAGAAAATTTACACGAGATACGCCAAGAAGTAAGGTTGTGCTCCTGCAAGGCAGTCACTATGTACCTTTCTCACGTTACAGTGACTACTTTGACTACTATGCTCAGGAACAGCATGTAGGTGTCTGTCTGGATGTACTTTTATTATAAATCAAACTATTATTCTGATAAGCTGGTAAATAAGAGAAAGCAAATTGACAGTTATTATTAATTATAGGAGGTGGTCAGATAATAAAAAGGGTAGTGGTAAGCTTGTGGGTACCTAGATAGATGATATAAATTACATATGAGGAGTGTGAGAAAATGAGATGGAATACAGTAATTGCCATGAACACAGCATTATGTCATTATACCTTATTTTTAAAAACAGATTTAAACACATTACCAATCAAACAATGAATTTATTTGCAGGATATATTTATCATACATAGAAAACAATACTTATTGTTTGGTTGATTAAATAGAGAAAAATAGCACAACAAAAACACAATACATTATTCAAAGTGTTCCATATATTTGTTAACTGACATTTTCAAAATGAAGCTTTCTTCCCCCCCTCCTCCTATTTTTTAAAAAACATGATCGTGAACAATACATAGTGGGAACAAAGGGTCTAGAAATCTAACATTCCACAGCTGTGAGTCAGTGTGAAAAATAAGGCTACATAGAGGAAAAAAACAGTGAATTTCAAAACAATACATCTTCCTTTGACAGGCTTCAGATAAGATCATCCAAACAAATGAAATCTAAACATAAAATTATATAAGGAAAAGAGGAATTTAAAATATTAACAATATTCCAATTTAGAAAGGAAGAAATCAGATCTCTCTTATGATGGTTTGGAAATAGACTTTGAACTACTTCAAACTACTAAATGAAGGCCAGTTATGGTATGCTACCAGAACCAAACCAAACCAAAACCAAAACAAACAACAACAAAAATCAAGAGGATAAACACCTAGAAGTAAGAAATATCCAAATCCATTTTACTAAGTAAACTACAACTACCCCAACCACTTGTTAAGTACACATTTATCAGTGGAACAACAAAGTTAAAAAAAAAAAAAAAAAGTTTGAGCATCTCACTGAATGATTCAGTGAAGGGCTGGAAAATGTATCTGCATGCTCTGAATTGTTAATTACAAGTTCTTTTCACATTTCACGCTGATGTAAATGGAATGACTGGAATTGCAGTGTCATATCCTGCTCTTTGTCCCTATCTTTTCACACTAGGTCAGCAGTGTGAAGGTTTCATAAACTGAGGTTCTTCACTCCCTTAGTCCTTGCCATCTGCTCTTCAGATGATCATAGTGGATGAATCCAAGGAACCAGAAGGAGTCCCAGAGCTTCTGTTTGCTGGCAGTCCCTAGTACAACGCTCCACAAATGCTTCATTAATACAGCATATGTACCACAGGTACATACAGCTGCATTAAACAACAAATCACTATGTAGCATTACATGCAGTTTAGGATAGAAAGGGTATAAAAATTTCTAATACTACATCTTACCTGAGTTAGATTGAGCTTCCTTACTCACAAGGTCACAAGAACAAAGCTAATGCAAGACAAAAGCTGTGGGAACTGATCTGAATGCAAGAGTACACAATATGTATTTTACAAAAAACTATGCATTTCCAGAGTTAAAATCACAACTTCTAAAAACAATTAAGTACTGTCTAGGCTACACAAACCTTTCAACCCCTTCTTCATCTGTCATTTCTTCTGTCATAAATAATATCCAGATACAAATGCAGATCTTTCAGATAGATTTGATTTTTTTTTAAAACAAATTCTGTTTATCTTCTATTTGTTAGAGGGCACCCTTTGTCATCCTGTAAAGTGTATAGGAATCTACTGGGAAACTTGGATTGAACAAAAATCTATCTTTTAGCAAGGTATTCAACAAACCTGGAACACCTGGGCTGCCACGGGAAGGTTTCATCAGTATACTCTACACAGTCTCACTCATCCCAGTTATCATGCAAAATTAGCAAAACCAGAAGCATTTAGAGAATGATAGATTCTGAAGTCAACCTCTTTTAATTGCCCTGGAAATCTCTGTTTACTGTGCCTATAGCTGAGGCCTCTCAGAAGGCAGGAAATGTATTCTGTACATCAGCGGAACAGGACTCATGCAGCTGTGGTTACATTACGTCCATTACACATCTTCTAATAAGAAATCCCTATAGATCGGTTACAGGAGGAGAACACAGCTGTGATTTTAAAATGCAGAGAAAGCCAAGGAATTCATACAGAGAAAGAAAAATGCCAACACTGCAGAATATAGATGACTGCCAGAAGTTATCCCTAAAAAAGCTGTGATATAGACTATGGCTGTGTATGTATATATGTATATGTACACACATACACTCATATATACATGTGTATGTGTGTATATAGATGTATATGTATGTATATACACACAAAAAATCAGAATTATCACACTGATAAATGTCATTGTCAGTACAGTTTGTTGTTTCATTCTAATTCAAAAGGATAAGTTAACAGATTTTTCACTCTGACTCATAAGCTAGCAGATTAGTCTGTCTAAAGCTATCTGTAATTTTCCTAATGAAGTCTCTTTCATTTAACATGTAAGGAATCAAGCTGGTTTTAATTTCCTAAATTAACAATGACCGTGTAACATCCTACATGCTAAGTTACCCATTATCACGTCACATCATGCATTATCAGAACATGCTATGAAGTCTTTGCTGATATAAAAAAATCTTATAAAACAAACAAACAAATCAGAGTAAGTGATTACACTTATGGAATTCTGACAATTATCAAGTAAAAACATACAACACTTCCTAATGTTACACATTATTTTTTCCATCTGATACAGATTTAAAAAGCATAGTATATACATACATAGTAGTATCCATCCAATCTTTAAGAGTGCTCTGTTTTACACTTGAGTCATTATCCTCTATAATGACATTGATAGATTCTGTATCAAAGAATAAGTTATATTCTGAGGGGCTAATGAGAATGAGTATTGAAAAGATTTTATTTTAAGATTTTATTTTTTACAAAAATATAAATAGAAGAAACATCGCAAATACCCCAGAGTAAAAATCAAAATCACACAAAAAACATTCTGTGCCTTTCTGTAGTCAATCTTGTTAAATAAGCAAAACAGCAATAAAACTCCCAATAACTACATGTAAGCAAAAAACGGCACTTGCTTATCAGAATATAAAATGGAAAATATAAAAAATAAAATGGAACCACTGAAACCAACAACTTTTTCTTCAGAGAGTGGTCCAACTTAACTATTCCCTTTGCCCATAGGTAACCCAAGATATGTGCTGGGTCACCCTTCATACAAAGTGATCCCAGTTTGCTCAAAGCCTTGATTCAAAGCACCTATACGTACATAACCCTTATTCACTAGAATTCCAGTACATGGAGAAATGGACCCATGAATATTTTTAAACCTTGATAGTACTACCTCTACCACAGATGTTATCTAGGGTCTCTACAGTGTGCTAACTTGTTTGTTTTGGTGAAGCCATGACCAATGTGTCTTCTCCACTCTTGTTTTGATTATGAGGTCAAACACAGATCGAAGTTTTATTTAGCATAAGTGACTTTCTGTGATTATGTAAGTAGAATAAATTCTTTTGGTAAAACATCATGTTTTGGTAGCACATTAAATAACGAGGAACAACCTGACAGCTGTAGCTGTATCTTCTGTATGCTACATGTATATATGTAGCTGTATCTTCTGTATGCTATTCTTTTTTTTTTTTTTTTTTTTTTTCTTTTCCATTGTCAGGAGGAGTACGATGTTAAACAGATTGTCCCAGGCAGCTGGAGTCAACGTGAATATATAAAGCATCAAACTGGAAAAGTTTTCCACAGAATATTTTTTAAATCACCCGAGATGCATTTGTTGTTCCTTTAGAGATTAAGACAGCACTGCAACTCTGATACATAAATAGTAGCTTTTTTGAAAAGTAAATAACCTCTCTTACTAACTTGCACTTAAACTTCTAAAGTGCAAATTAATTTTGTGCACCGTCAACTGGACAAGACACAGAGACAGAGGAAAGTGGCACGGTGCCTGGAAAGGAAGAGCTCAGATGATTAAGTAGTTACTTAGGTGAGCGAACAGACTTGTAGAGCATCCCTTCAGAGCCAAGCTTTGAGTAAGAACCAGGCTGCTCATGTCACTGCTGTCCAAGGAGAGAGGGAAGAACAGAACATCAGAATGGCTACTCTGAAATTTCTGGAAGTTACTGAGAGTGATGATGAGCTATACTTTTCCAGGTGACTCCTGAAGAAAGAGACGCCTGTTGGCAGTGTCTGCTAGTTTATCTTTCCTTTCTTGCACTTTGTGACTTTTAATAGTCCCCACAGGGATGCACTCCTGCTTGACTGGCTGAAGGATTTACTCTACTCTCTTTTACCAGGACCTGTGCTGAGAAGCCTGGGTTGAAATGGTTGAAATTCAGAGGCGCAGGCCTGCCACCCCACAGAGGTGAACTTCAGGAGGCTGAGCCTCTGACAGCACTGGAGGGAAGTAAACTAACACAACAAACAAGCAAGTACATTCTCTCATTACTGTTTGCGTCATCTTAAGAGAAAAAAATACATCTTAAGTGTGTAGGCTCCTGTGCAAAAATACAGTAATGCATCAGTGGCCAAATGCAAACATCAGAGTTACGAATCCATGCAATAGCACCAGGAATAGCACCCAGCCCTGCTGTTGAAATTACCCTGGCTTCTACCTCTAGTGCCAAGAGAATCTGTTTTAGCTAATTATGAATTGGCCACAATCAAGCCAGACATGAAGCACTGGCTTCATGGGTCTTTGCAGGCCAGTATCCATTAGCTTAGCTTCCACTTTCTTAAGTGGAAAGGCCACCTCATGAAAGGAATTCTGATCTGCCGCAGCTCCTGGTGGGAGCATTATACAGCTTACAAGTTGCAGATTTTTTTTTTTTTTAATTTCCCTGTTTCAATTATTTGGGATTCCAAACCAGAGCAATTTTATTGTTATTTTTTAAAATATTGGCCTGTATTGAGACAAGCATCTCAATTAATCTGATTTACATAAATGTGGGGGACATGACAGTCAGTGTATAATCCTATTGAGACTATTAAACTTAAAGGGTCTCAGACTAAGTCAGACATACTTCAGCCAGCAAAACACTGGTCATTCTTCCATTGTTCTTTTAAAAACAAGTACAAGGTCCATATTAAGTTCAGAAAGCAAAACCAAACGTTAAAATAGTTAGATTCACAATCATATTCTTCCTCTAAACAATTCTGATACAAGACCAGCTTCAACTAAACTTCTTCAATTATAATGAATCTTCTATAAACTAAAAAATCTTCTGTGAACTTGTTATTATTATGAATTATAATGAAAACAAACCTTCGAAAGACAGAGACATGTCAGTGAGTTACTAGGCATATTGCATGCACAGAGTCAGAAGACGGACACTGTAAGAACAGGCTTCACTTTTAACTGTTAACAGGTATAATACAGTATTATTTTTTGAGTGCATGAACATTATTTACCATTTAGCCATAATTGTGCACAGCATTTTTCAGCACTCAGAAACTAAATTTTATTGTCTCGCTATTGCTGAGAAAAATTGACTTAAAATATTTCAATATTGAAATATTGAAACTTGCAATATTGAAAATATCTTCAGCTGTGTGTGGTAATATACAAGCAAATATGTAAGAAACGTGGGCTTTATCCTCCCACATACCTCACTCTCAACAGACATTGGCACTTCCAATTTACATCCTGAGGATGCTTCCAGTCATTTGGCCAGTTGAAAAGGAAAGATACTAACCCATATGGCCTCTCTCTCCTCAATAACACATGGTAATCATTTGCTTAGCTTTACACCATTTTGAGATGAGACTTAAGGGCTTCTTAGAGTCCAGTTTGCTACAACACCAGATCAAAATACAGAACAAAGACACTGAAGATTATGCTGACTGAAAAATGATCAGAGTCCACACAGATTTTTTTAATTGTTCAGATTATAAAATAAAACCTAAGTGTATTTTTCCTGCAACTTTACAAATGTTTGAGGCCAAATAATTCCCTTATTCTGAGATTTAAGTTAATAAATCAGGCTTCTACCTGTGAAGCTTTACAATGCAACTTCTCTAAAATTAGGACAGTGCTTAAAGAGTACACGACAAGATTCATACTGCTTTTTCTTAGTCTTCCCATGACGACAGACACAACGTTGTACAGATTGAAGTTACAACAGCAGCCACCCGTGATTTTCTTTCAGTGTCATTTTAAGGGAATTATTTCAATCTCTGTACCAAACAAGTTTTAAAAGGCAATGGATTAATTCTCTCCATGTACTGTGAGAATGATGGATAACTAATGCTCTATCGTGCTGTCACCATCCAAAGTCCCAGTGCAACATTGGCAGCCAAAAGCGTACTACCAGCAAGCAAAATTAAAAAGCCAACAAGCTCTCTGTTTTGTTTTTCTACAATCAAGGAGCTCAGAGTGGCTTCTAGGAAAGAATTTAATATCCATTGACCATCCAAAGCAAAGCAGGGTACAGCATTGATAACTGCCAATGCTCCTGACAGTGATATTAGGTATCTGATTGACATTAGTTAAGGTTCAAGAATAAAATCCAAGAAAGTATAAATCCAAATGTAATATAAAATGCATTTCTTATTTCTAGTATGCAGAGAGAAACACGAGGGTTATTTTAAGGTGCTATTCTGTTTCATATAAATTATATATAATATAACCATAACATAAATGCCCACAGAACTGCCCTTATGGGTTCATTTGTTTTAAAGTAATAAAAAAGCACTAGCATTTGATACTTCAGCAATCTGTGCTCTTCATAACTCAAATAAAAGCAGGAGACAGCAAAACCACAATTAATACTGCCCATCTTCCTCCCTTGCCTTGTGTGGTTTTGGAGCAAGGTTACAGCTCTGACACCACACCTGAGGTAAGAAGGTATTCTAGACCTATAATCTAAGTATGCAATAACGATTAGGAATATTTTCCAAACACTCCCTTACTGGTGTAGGCACATGGCTAAAATATGATTTGAAATCTGGCCTCTTCTCCTACCTACCTGTTAGCCAGGAAGTGGAGTGTATTTCTGTGCATGCATGTGCATGTGAGAATGAGACAAAGGTAGATCATTTCTATTGCTGGTAAAGCCTTGCTAACATCACTACTTACCTCCATCCTATACTGGCTGGACAAAAAGACACATGACTCAGAAAGGAGCTGGATCAGTGTGAACCTTGGCATGTTCCCAGAAAAGGGAAGTTTATAGGTAGCATCTTTACTCTACTTTTATGGACAAATATGCTTAACTGTATTTTAACCACCCATAAACATTTCAGTTTCTAAGGCTAAGGGCCTTAGATTAGCCATATACAAGCCCAAGTATATATATGATCTCGCTCATTAATAAACACATTTAAATGCATTATCATCCTGGCTTTTGAATAGGACAAGTTTGCTGTTGAAAATAAAAACACTCAAAACCAAAACAAACAGAAACAAACTACAACAACAACAGCAAAAAAAAGAGTGGAAGTGAACAACCATACTCTGTTATTTAGTTCAGCATAATGGCTCAGAAACAGTGTTAATAAAGCTCTGACATATCAAAGCTAGCAGTAACATTTGTCTTGCCATCAATTCAGGATTACTTTGACTTTTTCGTCAGAGCTGCTAAAAATCACCGTCAAGAAAGAGTTAAAGAAAAAAAAAAAAAAAAAAGCTGACCAAAAATATCCTGCTAAGCACAAGGAAGTGGGAGATTTCATTCTGGGCTTGGCACATGGACAATAATCAATGCAGAGATGGGATAAAGATGTCAGAACTCTACAGAAATGTTTCTGAGCATCCTGTCTAAAATGATATCCAAGTGAAATCTTGCTGGCACACTAAATTCTAAACAGTCTCCTTCTTGTCTTAAAAGAACAAACGTACTTCAAAGGATACTTGCAAAATGTCTCCATCACCACAGGCAGATCGATGCTTAGAAAGTTATGTCGTGGTACAAAACTGCTGAGACTTACTGAAATGAAAACGTAAAGGTAACACAAAAAATCAACAGCTGTTGCAGAAATATAATATTATGAATTCGAGTTTTTAATTTTGCAGAAAAAAAAAAACACATTTTAAATGACAGTTCTTCACGCATGAATAGCCAATCTAAATATGGTTTTGCCTGGCTTGTTTTCAAAAGACACAGTGCAGCCATTAAATCTCTCTTAAACATGCTAACATAGTAAAATCATACCACAAAATACAACTAGCATGATTTTAGTAAAAGTAGATCTAAGATGTATATTTTCAGAGACAACTGGACATCTGTAGTCATAAAGACCATATGGTGTAATTTAAGTCCCTTCCCAAAAAAATCATATAAAAAGAGATTATAGTTAACAGGCTTTTTCAGCATATGTTGTCCACATGTATACATTCATACTGTGGGTGCACATGTGTACTTTCTCTCAGGGCCCCAAAATTTTTCCCTCGCACTACCTACAGAAGATTACTATGTTCTGAAGTTGAGCTCACCTTGCATGGAAGGGGGGCAAATAGGAGGAGAGCACCAGAGAAACTCTGAGAAAGCAAAGGCTGGGAAATGATACACAGGTGCATTACACTTCTTAACACCAGTTAGCCAGTAATTAAACAGCATCTTCTATCTTCAGATGATACCTTAGGTGACTCCCAGGATGTAACTTAGTGCAACAAAACAGCCTGGGAGATGAGACTCGGTACCCTTGTATAAATATCTTCCTTCTGCACCAGAAGACTGCAGTGTCAAACTCCACAAGACCTTGAAACACTCTTTGGTACCATAACTTCTTTGAAGAAGATGAAATTTCAGCTGACCACATGTCAAATGTTTATGAGAGAATTTACGCTCAAAGAAAACCAAGTTATCTTGAGATCTCCCATCCTGTTAGCGCAGGGATGCTCTACCTGGGTTGCCTGAGTCTGTCAGCTTCGGGGATTGTTTGAAAGCCTTAGTTCTATGATACTTGAAAGACAGGCTCCTTTCCTACCATAAAGCTCCACTCCTAGCATGGTGGACTTATCCCCAGAGCAAAGAGGCTCAGGTAATTTCAGGTAGAATCAGAAAATCACCTTAAGAACAAGCTTGCACAGCAAACGCAATAGTTGCTCTGTCCCTGAAGAACAACTTTGAACAGAGTTGAGGCAAGCCACAATGGTTTGAATTTTCTCTGCTAACATGAGAAAAAAAAAATACATCCATAAAAAATACCGTTTCCTCAGAGATACATGAAAGCAAGAGTTCAAAGAACAGATTGATTAGAGTTCTGAGCAGAAGAGTTCCAATCCCACTCTGATAGTAACATCCTTTGGGAAAGGAACAGATTAACCTACCTGTTCAGAAATTCTAAAACCATAGGCTAAGAGAACATTGGAAATCACAGTATTAATATGTAACATGCCATTATTGTTGCTACGTATATCTTAAGGGACCAGATTTCTTCAGGTTCAATAAACAATTGAAGGACAACAGAACAGAGGAGAGAGAACAATTCCAAAGGAATGTGAGGCTGAAAACCAGTCCACTCAGCCACATTAACGTTACTTCTGCTTTTTGAGGCCCTTGTGATGAGTAATCAAAGAAGTAAAACATAGTACAGCAAGTAAGCATAAAGCAAGGGGTCCCAAAAATAGAGTGGTTTTGGTGTGGCAACAAGCACAGAACTTCCCAATACCAAAACTGCCTCAGCAAGACCAAAATGGTTTGAAAATCATGTTCTCTCTTACCTTAGCTGAAGGAAGACCTTTAATTTAGGGGTCTGAGAGCAAATAAGTAAGTCTGTTGGACTACCGAATGAAGAACATACAGTCAGAAATCCTGGACACAATCCAGCTCAGAAAGCCAGAGGCATCCAAGTCAAATGATATCCAAGACAAACAACTCATTAAGCTGAAGGTTGGTATCAGAACATCTGATCAAATGTCTTGTTCATGAGCTAAAACAGCAAAAATGGCTGAGACAGCCATTGTTTTCAAAGGTTTCAAAAGACATACTCTACAATATATTGTAATTGCAAAACCTGACTGCCTCTTGACAAACACCTAATGGCCACTAACAAGTCACCATCCCGAAGTTGTGCCTACATTCAGAATCGTTCACTGATCTCCCTCCCTCTTTGATACAACAAACTACCTGTGTCCTTAATAGCCTCCAGACCTGGATCAAAACTCCAAGTCTGGCTGCTGAAGCAAACTCTCCAAAGTACTGCAAAACTCTTCAGGAAGTTGCTGGAATGGCCTCCAGACACTGAAATATGAGGCAATGAATCTAGTGGCTGTAATGGATCAAACCTAATGGCAGGAGTCAAGCCTGCCTTTTGAGGAATAAGGATTATAGAAATAATGTTCTTCCTGCATGTCTTCAAAAGACTACTGAGAAGAAGCGAACAGCAGTGAAGCTGAATGAGAGAAAACAGCCATTGTTCTCCCCACTCGAAGTGAATAATTCTTCGACTTGGAATTAACATTTATTTTGTTGGCTAATGCTAGACGGCATTTGCAAATATTGAGAAGAGTGCACATCGGACACAATTTTAATTAGAAGGGTTGATAAAGTGATTTAGTGTCTAGGTTGACCAACGAGATTTTTTAGATCTCTTAATGGAGGAAAAGACAACATGTGCTATGGAGAAGAAAGTATGATGTGAGGTATTTCTTTATGGTCTCCAGAAGAAAACAAACAGACCTTTTACATTTGGATAGAAAGAATTACTATCCTCAACAATAGGGGGAAACAAGTGTTAAAAGAATGAGAAACCAGACTCTGCCAGACAGACCTTCATCAGAGATTATGACTGTTGCCCAATAAACTCCCCAGAGCTAGAAAGTGGCTTTTTTGGGGAAGACTTTGATAAAACAGAGGTAGGAGGCTGGTCCAGTTTTGTCCTAGGTAAGTTCCATCTTCCTTTCATGAAGAAAATCTTGCAGTTTTTTGATCCCTCTTCTGATGGGTGATGGACGTACAGTAACTTTGAGGGATATGATCTTCCCTCAAAGAGTTTGCATTTCAGATGTGAATGTTAGTCACCAGATTTTCCCAACCACTTAGGAAAGGAAGGAAGTCAAGATTTTGCAATACTAGAAATGACATGAAGAAATAATAATAAAAACTAACAAAAACAACAAAATCAAAATACAAAATACTGCAAAGTTGCATAACAGTAATAACAGGGCCCTCCATTTCAACCTTACATATCATCTGTCCAACAGAAGGAGAGCCTCTAGAGTATAACAGGCCTGCTGTGAGAAAAGTGTGAAAGTCTTGAGTAATACCACATGAATTAAACCCACAGTATGAATTTACATTAGAATACGTTAGAGAGTTTTCACAGAGAGGATGCCAATTAAAAAGATTCAATGTGTCATATGTCTATACTTAGCAACATATATTCCTAATCATTTCTTCTATTTCAGTTTCAGCCATATCTCCAGCAGTATAATTTCATTTAGGAGTGTGATTCTTTACAGTTATTTTAGACAGAAAACAAGAGCTAAATATAGATGTTAGTCTACATTAACAGAAGTCATTTTTGATATGATATTTTACTTCAGGGAATAAGAGATTCAGGGAATCTCAAACATTTAGCTGCACAGCCTATTTCTTGTAAATAGCTAATATGCATATATATATATTAAATATCCTATCCTGAAATGGGCTTCAAATGAAAATAGGAAATAATCACTGCTTCTCCATAAGCCAGGACTACCATGGCAGCAATGCAAGCCTAAGCAGAAAATAATACATGCATAAACCCAAAATGTTTTTCAAACATAACTTTAGTGGGATTACTAGAGCAAATACACACTTGTGAAACTCCCTTGTCAGGTTGCATGATAAACATAGCGCTTCTCTAAAACGTAATGTTTCCTGCAAGCAGGAAGGTTATGCTAAAGAATAAGGCATTACTTCCATTTTTTTTTTTCTATTTCAAAATTCACACAGTAGAGAAAGAAATTATTTTCCCTTTTTTAATTTAAAGAAATATATATAGTTACCACATTCTGATTGTCACATCTGAAATAACAACAACAAAAATCTGCTGGCCCAAGCCAGTATTGTACAGTGCAAAGTAAGTCTGAAATACTTCAAAGTTGTTTCACTGGAATGCACAGAACACTGCAGCTGGACTACCTGCTGCCCAGGCCAGGCTCCTGTAACTAACTTTAGCTCTGGTGTTTTTCCAGGGGGAACACAGAGCACTGGTTACATGTCAGCAATTCTGTAATAAAGTCAGCTTTTAGCTTTCAAACTAACACATTTGTTATGCAGTTCCCAGGGTATAGAAAATCATTTAAAAATTATATCGCTGTATATATGCTTTTCTTTATTTATTTTCACACAGTGATTTCTTAATTTAGAACTACCTCTCTAGATAAATCCAATAAGAATATTTCCTCATTTCTAAAGGAATGACAGACAGGTCTGACTGCTTTGCAGAATTATCACTTAGCAGGAAACACTGACTAAAATACCAACATACTGAAAAAGAGAAAGGTATGCTTCAACTGTTCTTGAATACCTAGAGTTTATATTGTTAAACTAGAGGGCTGAGAAAAGGAACTTAAAGCAAGTATTGAAACAAATACTACTCTTACAAATTATTCTTGCATATGGAATAGATGTCACCCAATATAGAACCATGTGTTAATATCACACGACTGACCAATGCTTTTCTTCCTGAATGGCAAAAGGGCAGAAGTAACAAGTAAAGAAATCCTGTTTTGCTCTTATAAATGGCCTTATGGTGCAAAGAAGTAGAAATAAATAACCTGATTTTTCAAGGAGTATCAAAATAAGATCAGCACAGAAAGATAAAGACTTGCAGATTAACAAAAGATATGTTTATGCAAGAACACTAGAGGATTTACACAATCAGATTTCATCACTGTTTCTAAAGCTCTTTTGTACTAAATTCCAATGCTAATTCAGGAAAACATAATGCCTTGCTAAGGAGGTACTTCAGGATGCCTGAAGCAAAACCTCTCCCTGTGAGGTAGAGCTGTCTGAGTAACAGACCAAGTTCCTTATAGAAAGGGACAGTATTTTAACACTTAATACTTTTTAAGCCCTTCTGAAGCTCATTTTCACCCTGCCACTCAAGCTACTAAGTAGGCATGAAGATGAGTTTAATTTTTCCTGTACTTGCTCCAAGAGAATTACTTTCTCCTTGGATATCTGACTCAAGGATAAAATCTTGTCTAAAGGAAAGCCATAATCCATTTCAAAATAAGGAACTAAACTGCTATATGCTATTTAATTTAGGGCACCTAAAAAAAAATTGGGAAAAAACTATGTTGTGATTGTACTTGTGGCTTAGTAGTCATGGGAATCTGTCATAGATAGTTGGATATTAGGAGTGATTTAAGCAGTCATGCTCATACTGCAGGAAAGGCGTTGGAGCAAGATGCCCTAGAGATTTCGCAACATCATTTCGAGAAGTGTATGTGTTAGCAAAATACAGGTGCCTGTTTCCCATGACTAAGCTGAATGGTATCTTTTATAGAAATAGCCCTTCTATACTTCTCTGAATAAACAACTGTCTCATATCACATACTGTTTCTATTACCTTTGTAACTCATTGCACTGTGCACATTTCATTTTAGGCCTGAGTAGTCCATGTCTCTCCACTGGCTGTAACAAGAAATGGATTCTACATTAAATAAGTTAACTGACAAGCGCTCCAAGACCTTGTTCAAGCAGCCAGGAAGAGTAAACCATATTAGAACTCTTGTTAAACTACTTTAATAGGTAATACAAACCTGTGTACTGTAGGTGCATAGGGTGTCCTACAAACAGCATGTCAATATGGGGTGGATGTTTTACCCTGATTAACCTTGTTTGATTTTCTAAAGAAGGAGTCACACAAAAGCTTGGAACAAAGTCCTTCTGGCAGTCCATGTTGGTTCGACAAACTTTGCTGGCCTCAATAACTTTTCGTGCTGGTAGACAGGCATACTGCAAAGAGTGTTTAAAAAGATTGTCAAATTTAAAGGTATTTTCCAACAGATCAGAAATAAAAGTACTATTTATTCCTTTTTAAAGCAAAGATCTCACTGATATGTTACTAGCCCACAAAGAGCTGGAATCTTATTATTTTTTTCCACATCCTCTACCTGATATACATTCAACCTGTCATTCAATTTTTAGTGGAATGTAGAAAAGATGCATGTACCAAAATAAAGGCTAACTTTTTAAAGAGCTACAGACGCACACAACAAGTGTTAAGGCATCTACATGTATGTCAGTGATTTCTAATAAACAGAGCCTTCATCAACGTAAAACTGACTTATCTGTTTAAGAAATTTCAGCTTTCATTGATTAGGCTGAAGATCAGGTTGCTTTCACTGTTCAGGAAAGCAACCAACCACACTGCGCTGACTGTGTGGTTGTGAAGTGACCATTTTGAACTAGACAAATACAGCACCTGGTGCAGTACTATGTCCCAGGTCCTACCTATGTAACACTCATTCACTCTCTGCAGGCTGAAAGACCAGATCTTTTTTGCTCCCCACAGGCCAAGAAGAAAACAGCAGAAAGGAACAGGAAATTGTTTTTCCCCTCATGTCTCTCGTAAAAGCTCCATAGCAATTTTCCTTTTGTTCTTAAACACAAGCAAGAAAAGTTTTTCATCTGTTGTTTGCCTTAGGAAAGACAAAAGAGTATCTTCTTGCTTCTTAGCCTGACAGTTACGCTACCTTATAGATGCATGGGTGTCATACACTCCATTAACCTCAATACAAGATCTTCTATTCTAATTAGTGGGAGGGGGCACACATTTTCAAATATTGCTGTGTAGCACTGCAAAAACGATTTAAAATAATTTAAATTATTTTAAAAATTAAATATTATTTAAAATAATTGTCATTATTTGTTTTATATTATTATAGGACATTTGAAGGTCACAGGCTTCTGGATGCTTTTATTTCTTCACTGTACCTAAGCATTTTTAAGCTGTGAGCTTAAGAATGCCAAAGCTCAGTAGGGCAATGTTTATCCAACCTTGCTGAACTCCAGGATGTGTTACCAGCCACTGTCATATTTCAAATGAACTGCTGGTCTGTGCTCAGTTCTCAGTGGCTAAATACCACAAACTGGATTTTTTTGGGGGGAGTATTTGTTACAGAGGATCTGTAAATATAGCAGACATAGTATCAGACATTTGTATTTCTTTAGGCATCTATCCTACAGGTTAGAACAATAACAAACTGGCACATGTAGAAGAGTTTACACAGTTCAAACTTGTGTTCTTTGTTCTTGTAAACAGACCTATTAAAAATACTCCATCACTTTCAATATGAATCACGTGTTTTAAGAAACATTTCTATATTTTAAAGAGAGTAACACAAAATCCTGATGGGAAACTTTGTATGTTTCTACATGCTAAAAAAAAACAATATGGTGAAAAAGGAATCAAATAGAGGCCTTACTGGAAAAAATAAATAAATTAGGCAATCTCTAGGAACTTGTTTTGCATGGTTTAAGTTTTATCTAGTGAGCAGCACAGCACTGCTGACTTCACAAAAAATAACTAAACAGATAATCCAGTACTTTACTTTGCTTGTAGTGGTCATTACCTTTAAAGACTAAAATAAGGAAAATAAGCAATTTTAACTTCTTCTCAGAAGTTTTTTTTTTTTTTTTTTTCCTCGCCAATGTTCTGCATCAAATAATGAAGATGAGGAAAGTATTTTTCTGCCTAAAGAATGAGGGGTGTAAAATATTCTCTGGTTCATCCAGAGAGTCCTTGACTAATCATGGGAAAAGTTATAACTAATATTTTGGCTTGTAAGCTGTAAATGTACGTGGACATTAGTAATGTACATATTAACCTTTAATACCAACTGTAGGTATTCTTAAGCACTTGAGCATGCTGCATAAATGTTAGTAAATATTTATAGTTTCATTTAAACAATTTGATATTTACCAACCAAAATTAGCACTGTAAGTAACTTACCAGATGGCTATCCAAGCTATTGCTGTATGAAAAGCAAATGTCTGTGAGGCTGTTGTTACCACAACATTCAACTGTGCCATCGAGTCTTCTATAGACTAAAGAACATAGGCATAGATCAAAAGAATGATATTATAGCATAGCAACTTCCTGAATTAGTCTCTGAATAAAAGAGAACAACTATTCTGTAGCTTTCAAGAATTACAGTAATTCACAGATTCTACTTGTGGTTCAGTCACAACTAAAAATAAACTTCACCACTTTAAGAACACAGATTTCAAACACGTCACATGCTGATTTTTTCATCTTAATGATCTCCTTGAGATCTGGCAGATCTATTCCTTCCATGTTATGAGCATTACGAATTACAAAAAAATAAAATAATTGGCTGTTGCCTCCAACTTGCATTAAAGGCCAGCATGGAAATTTGTTACTTACTGTTGTACTGACTTCACTGGCTGACTATTGAGATAACTAAGACTCAAGATGTCCTCTTTAAAACGTGAAAGCCTTTACAAGATTCAGGTTTTGAAAGATTTCCAAGCACTGAAAGCTGCAGCGGTCAAGAAATGATGTTTTAAAACCCAATTAACTAGTGTGGTGCAGAATCCTTCTATGGATATTGTTAATTAATACAACCTAACTTACTCTACAGCAAGAGCTTTTTAAAACAAACAAAAGAACAACTCAAAAGAATAGTCACTGTATGAATCTTTGTCACAGCAATATTGCAGTACCTTCCTTAGTTAGATCATGCTTGACATATTGGCTGCTGATTTATCACTGCATAAATTGCAGTCCACTAACATGGAGCTTTATGCCTGTGGCTTACAGGTGCAAGCACTGTGCCATATAATCCTTCCTTCAAGTACCCCAAAGCAGCCAACATATATTTTTGAATAGTGAACGACCATGAAATTAGTTCCCTTATAAACTGCACTGAAAACTTTTATTTATTTTTTATTAAAAAAAAAAAAAATTCAGGAAGATCCCTGGGGCATTGTTTTTTTGTCTAGCTTCATACACAAATATTTTATTCTCCATTTATTTTATTGTCAAGTAGATAGGGTCCATTTGCTATATATATTTTTATTGATACTCTGCATTTATGTCAGTTGTGAACTGTCAAGACTTTGACAAATAGCAGCTGCTACAGACTGAAAAGAGTTCATTTAATTTCAGAGGAGTATTTCTCACTGCTGGAGGCTTATGGCTCTGAAAACGCAGGCAGACTGGTCTGATTAGAATGCAGCAGTGGGACAATGGGCTGCTAACACAATACAGCAAACCAAGCTTGGATGCAATATTAAATCTCTAGTATTAAGTCCCTGGTATTCCGATCTAAATAGGACTGGTTTAGTTGCAGAATATGCACTTTTGTTACCTATGACTCTGAAATTACGTATCAGAGAATAGCAGAATCTCAGAATATATAGCTATGGCATCTAAGAATGGGTTCTTACTTGCCATCCCAGCCCAGCTGTAAACATTTCTAGAGTTGCCCTCATTTTTCAGAAGGATTATCCAAACTCTTAAATATCTAAAAGGATCTTACCCATATTCCACTAGTTTCCAGTTTAAGTATTTATCTTAATTCCAGATATAAGATTACTTTCCTTACATATTAAAAAAAAAAAAACTATCAAAATATTACCTTTTCAGTCTCACATGACAAATATAATGCATCAAAAATATGGGAATTTGAGCTGCCCGACCCATCTATCCCAGTATGATGAAAAAATGGCATTGTCAATTTTCAAGCTCTGAGAATCATATAGGTTTTGCTCAGCTGCAGTCCCTTAGCTTTGGAATTCAGTCTCCATGGATGCTTGCATGGACCAAACTCTGGAGAGCCGTAGGGCATGTTGCAAGACATTCAGCCAATTTAACTTGACTGTTCATTTTTGTTCTACTTAATTTTTGTTTATTGTTCTAGCTTAGTTCAGCTCCCTTTTTTTTTTGTTGTTTCTCAGGGGTAAGTTGTTACAGCAACAGCACTCTAACGTATAAATGAAAACAGAAGGAAACAGACTGACTTCTAGAAGCAATATGTGCAGTCCAGACAAAACTAAGTTAACTGGCAAAGACATGGTGTAGCTGAAGAAGCAAACGAAACATAAAACCTCTTTAGTGAGAAACATCACAAGAAGTGGCCATAATAAAGCACATCATTGAGTTAAGCCACACAATTTGTAATGTCACACTAATCAAAGCAGTAAGGTGGTGTGTGGAATTTACAGCTGCAAAAGATCACTGACTTGATCCACGCAAGTGAACTAAAAATAGAGAAGAAAACTGTATTACTGCTAATAACCAAGTTATACAATATCCAAAAGAGGCAAGTTCCATTATTCAGATCATACAGAATATTTGTATGGGATGACTAGAAGACAAGAGAAATTCTTCTATCCATCCCTTCCCTAGTTTTTATTTCACAAATAAGGAATGGCATATTGGTCACTGCAGAAGACAACAGACTCAACTTAATGAGAAGTCTCTCCCCACTAACAAATCTTAAATCCAAAGTAGTCTTTAAGATGTGATAAAATTAAAACAAATAACAAAGAGAGCACCTAAAATCATACCTCTAGCTGGAAAGCTTAATTGTTGTAGGGTGGCTGTATTTATACAGTAGCCGATCTGTGACTTCTGTGAAATATCTCCCAGACACGAATTCCAGTCTTCTACAGTATAGATTGGGCAGTCTTGTAGACTAGTGACAATATCCCCCACAAAGAGACCTCTTGGTCCATTGGCAGGAGAATCCTGAGAAGAAACACTGAGGTCAGTCATGTTGCTATAGTTGAAACTCTAAGGATCTGTTTACAGTTAAATGGATGCTGAACATCCATGGACATTATTTTCAGAGAAACAGGAAAAACTTAGGCTCCACTAGAACTGATTATTTTCACTGATGATAAGAGTATCACAAAACCAACATACTCCATGAAGAATAATTTACTTAGTGCATAAAGGGAAAAAAAAGGGCAAGTTTCCAAGTGTTTTCAAGGGACCTCTTCAAATCTGAGCAATTATTTCCATACAAGTTAATGTGTTTTTTCCTATCATTTCAAATTGAAGAAACATAAATTAGTACCCTAAATGTTCCAACAAAGTAGTGTGTACCTATACCATTGTAAGTATAAAGCACAATTAATGTCATTCTTTTCTTGAGTTATAACAGTTTGGTTTTAAACCCGAGAAAGACTGAGACCTTTCAGCTCTGCTCTTTTTCAACTGTGCCGTATTTGATTAAGTCAGAAAAAAAATCAGTCCCTTCCAGAAACTCAAGTCTACTTCTGCTTTGCTTCCAGCTGACCAAAGATGCATGACAATCAAAATAATCTTTTAACATTAAAAACAGATAGCAATAAGCTAGAGTCATAAGGCACATTTGAGTAGATTTACCTGGTGCCAGCACTAAACAAATCAAATCAAAAACAAACACACAAAACAACCCCAAAGAAATAAGCCTGCAAAGTTATCTCAAATATCTAAATAGTCTTATACTATGCTTAGTAGTCTGTAATTACTCATGCCATGTCCATTCATTTACTAACACTAAAAACCATGAGATTGAGAAGCAGACAAAAAGCACACTATATTAGATTTTAAAGAGTGCTGCACCGACCAAATTTACTTGTGAAAATAAGAGACTCAGGTACATTTCAAATCACAAACCATATAATATGAAATCAGTAAAGAACTTTTCTTACCTCTGTTACCTCAGTGACAAGTGCCCCAACACCCGTGTAATAGAAAGGGAAAAGAATAGCTGGCAGCAGAAACAAAACCATGAAACTTGCAACACCAAGAACAAAATTATGCCACACTCCTAAAAAGAAAAGGAAAAAAAGTTTCTAAATAAAACATTAATATTACAAATAAAAAGGTATTTTTTGAAATACAAGATTTTACAGTTAACTTCTAACTAACTTTTCTGAAATAATTAATGTAAGAATGGATGACAAATTAATTCACGGCAGAGCACCCTGAAGAAAATACGAGCTTCTGAATCAATTTTAAGCTACAGCTTCTATCCACACAATTGTCAAGAATCATAAATATTAAAAAACTAGTTGAAAGAAATATATTACTTGTCACCTTCTACCACAACAAACTGTCGAATTGAAGAATCTTAATAAAGGGGCTTATATATGAATGCTTTTTTTTCTGTTTGTCAGCAAGAAGCTTAAAATTTAGTTGACATTTGATACTTTTTCATGGTTATTCCTGTTGTATCAATAAAAATAATTACATGTATATATGCCAAAAAAGATTCAAAAATTATTTGAAAAATGGCTTCTTTTACAAGAAAGTCAGGAAAAACATACCATGAAACTAAGTTCACCAATCAGCAATTCCTAACGTTATTTTGGCCAACATATTTCTAATGGCAATCTTTACAGTATGCTGTTCTCCACAGGATGAAACAAACCTCTCCCATAAGGCAGGCTTGCCTTCCTTCAACATATGGTACTATACAAATTTTTTCATTCCTTCTGTGCTCTTGGACAAACATTTTGTACGACCCATGCAGGAAAACTTTTCAATGTCAAAGACTCCTTATTTCCTTCTTACAGTGCTTCATCTTGTTAAGATGGTTTGATTCAATTCTATATTTACAGTACACTTACACGACAGAAACTGAAATAAATGTATTTAAAAACATATTAAGCCTATCTTTCTTCCACTGTATATAATATAGCAGTCATAATATGTGACAGACTCTTATTTCCTCTCCTTATCTTCACGTGCCACCCAGTCTTTTACATTTCTGATGCTGTAGAAATGAGAAACATTTTTGGAGTACTTTAAATAAGAGTCTGTTGCTGTTTCTACTAATAGATACTTCTTAAATTGATTTCTCTTTCTGTAAGTTTTTAATCGCATCTCATTGAAAGATAATGAGATAGATAAAGAGAATTGAATGCTGAAAAACTTTATCTCACACAAATGCATGCATGCGCATACAAACACAAGTACAACAGAAGTATTAAGTAAATATTTGAACTTAATTGTTTGAACCTTTTTATCTTAAAAATAAACTTTATTTTTTCCAACTTAACAAAGTATAAAAATCTAAGACAAACAAAATTGCCTTGCAACAGTGTGGCCACTAGAGAATGTAAACTGGAGGGAAAAAAAAAAAAAAAAAAAAAAAAAAAAGAGGTGATAGAACTCCTGGAGGGTGACAAAAAATGCTTTCCAATAGCTAGGAAAACATGGGCCTTAATACAATAATCTACGCAATTTGCTGTGTGGAATACAGCAGAAGAGTCTAAAATAGAAAGGCTTCAAATTCATCCCAGGTGATGAATTTCTACCTCAGGTGAATTCATTTCTAGGTGATCCCTAGAAAAATAAACAGCCTTGAAATGAGAATACCTATTGAGGCACACTGATGAGTATACCATCAATTTCATTTTGCTAGAACAGCCTTATCCTTGGAAACTTAATTCTTTATATTTAAAAAGGCACACTTCACACAGCCCTTAAAACACCTTAAAATCATGCTTCAAAAATCTTTAGCTCTTTTTTCTGTTAAAGACAAAACATTTTGAAAAATATTATCTGAAAAATAATCTCAAAAATAACATATATCTGAATTAATTATAAGCAAGGGCTGCACAGGAGCACGTTTTAGTTATTTGGCATGCAATGAAGGCTAAAAACATCACAAGTCTCATTTGCTATTCTTGAACTCACGATGCCATCTGCTGTACAACAAATATACTGTTTAAACTCCAGAGTACAGATGGACTAAAAGTGTGGTTCTCTACTCTTGTTCTTTTAGTTCTTTCCTGTAGCTGCAGTACAAAAATCTAAAAACTTGCCCTGTAAATTCAGATCTTTACAACACTGAAGATCTGATAATAGGTTCATTGAACTGCTCTGACAAAAAAAAAAAAAGAGTACAGTTTACCAAATATCACATTTTATTGACATCAAACATCCTCATACTAAACTACACATAGCACTAGCTGTAAAAACTGCATGTATTTGTTATACCAAATTGATCACAAGCCATTAACGCTAAACAGCCTTGCAAAGTGCTTGTTCCTACCTTGCATTCCATATGTCATGTTTCCCCAAAATTATTATTGGTTTTTACTTGTCATCAAAGCCATGAAAACAATTCTTTTCTATTGCAGCTTATAAACTCATTTTTCTAGATCATTTCCCAGGAATGTAAGTAAACAACTCACTGTGAAAATTATGTCTTCTCTTTTGGTTTTGTTCACACTAGCTGAAAATGGAAATTGACTAATTTGAGAAAAAGGGCTTCATAAAAGTTGGCCTATTGCAGCAAATTATTTTGGTACATTACGGTATTTGGAATGTAGATACCTTTACCTACCTAGCATTTATCTTCATTTACCTGATCTATGAAAACCTGAAAATAAGCTTTGCTAAATGCTTCTGTATGTCCAGTCTAAAATACTCTTTATAATTTCTTATAATATTCAATAAACAGTGTTACCATGTACACAGTACTGCAGGCTGGCTGCTTTCTACGGCCCCCTGCAACAGAAAATTATCAGTATCAAGAACTAAACAATAATGTTATTTTTTTCTGTCTTTATTTCAATAGGTTGGGAAGCCCCTTTTTCTCTAGGGGTCAATAATATAAGCAATTGAGGAAGCATAACACGGCCACAGTCTCGCTTGGCACAGCAATTGAGCTCTGCTTCCCAATAGCCAAGGAATTTTTAGTACAAAAAGCATTAAATCAAAACCACTTGGAAGTTTATTTGGAGCTATAAGCTACAATTCTCTTTGGATGTTTGTGTTTTATCTTTTATTTCCTTCTGATAGCATCGCCAAAATACAGTCACCTACATAACAACGTCACTCAAGACTTTTTTGACAATCACTCAAGCTATTGTTGAAAATCACATAATAGATTGCTCCTATTGCACAAGATGGTAGTGGTCACCCAAGGGCATTCACTTGTGACAGCAAGTCATGTTCTCATACCACCGATCTTCTGGCTATTTTATTTTATTTATTTTTTTTTTGGTGCTCCAATGTTCTACTATTTAAGCCGTATGCTATGCAAAGAAATTTAAAGGAACTTCTGCACCTCAGCTGATATAGGAGCTTATAGGAATGGGAAAAGGTGGTCAGAAACCACATTTTTTCCTCAGCCATATGAAAAACTATTCTGAGTCTGATTTAGGACAAAACTTTTTTCACATCAGGAAATTCATACTAATTTATGTTCCTAGAAACAGAATTATCTCCCCCAGAAGACAGCACAATACAGACAGTGATCAAAATGATTTTCTGACATTACAATTCATGTTCAGAGCAGAAGTATCACCTTTAGTAAAGAGAAGCTTTTATGCTTCTTCATTTTAAACCTTCAATCCTCTATCAAGGATTTATAAATGATACCTGTCGAATAAGTAACTGTGCTAAGGAGAGATTTAATAAGAGCAAACTATTACCTGCACAAAATATCCTTAATTGCTGGACTGGTGATATCAGCTGCAAGTGGGTTGTGAAGAGGTCAACAAATGCTCCAGGATAGACAATGAAGATAAAAATCCCAAATCCATTAAATCGTACTTGTTCTCTTAAAAAAAAAAAAAAATAAAAAAAAATAAAAAAAAATTGAAGAGCAGTTATTGTACACAACAAATGAAAAACTAGGAGGTTTTGCATAGCACACATTTTTGACTATGAAAATAATTAAAATTACAATTATCAAACTAACTCATTCCTCATAACATGAAGGATGGAAAGATAAACTAGGGGATATTTTCTGCAGTAATTGCCACTTTAAACATGTATTTATGAGGCTGGTAAAAAACAAATGCTAAGTTCAAACTCTTTTCTGCCTCCTGGCAATAACATATGAAATATTAAAAAAATAAATATATCTGCTTTCAAGTAATATACATTTTAGCATATATTTTAACATTGGGGGAGTCTATTATGTAAAAAATGGCAACCTTTATTATTGAATTTCAAAATAATCTATGAAAAAATAATCTGGAAAAGCAATGTCTTTCCTTTATCAGGAACACTAAGATTTCTGGAATTTATCATTTCTCTCTTTGTCCTAAGTGAAATTCAGAGTAAATTGTAAACTTACAAAAACAAGGGAAATGCCATCTGAAAGTCAATAGGGTAAAAGGACAAATGCTATTTAAATATATTAGTATCTGACACTGTCATACAGATAAGATAACAGTTTCAGAGTTTTCACAATTGCTTTTAAAGGGCACTTCTTGGAATATCTACGTGAAGACTTTACAAAGCTAGATATTTCAGAAGCGACTTGTAAAGGCATGACATTCACGTTTCAAGACGATTCTTGCAAATAAATCAGCTAATCTCATATCGTTTCTGTGACAGTACGCTGGGCAAAGCATTATATTTAGTCACTTTCAATACAATCCCAGCTGCAAGAATGAAGCACATATACAATAAAAGGAGACATAAAATTATAAGAAGACTTAAAATTACACAAAACAAATCAGAACAAAGTAATACATTCTCTGCAGGTAACTCATAAAAACTGCTCTTACTACAGATTAGTAAGGGTAACTCCTGCCCATGCCAGATTTCATGACTTGGGTAGAAGGTAAAAAGGGAATCAGAAAAAGGCTTTTTTGATATAAGCCTTGACTAAGCTAAGGCTCGAGTATTTTATGCTTTTGTAGTTCCTAGCCAATACTACCTTCAAGTAAAGCTGGTGAAAGTATGTAGGGAATCAAAATGATGTACCAGAAAATATTATTATTATATACAATAATCATACAATTCACCCATAGCACAACTATTTAGTAAAGCCTGAGGATGGACCTTAACAGCACTATTAACCTTAACAGCACTATTGACCCAATCTGTACTAGGCGAAAAACAAAAACATAAAAACACAACACAACAAAAGGACAAGGAGAAAGCAGCAGCAAGTTGCTGTAAATGGAAAAAAAAAAACTCCCAAATTTTAATTGACAGTAATTTTACAATGGACAATCTAATTTTTTTCTCCTTGAAATAGATGGGAATCAATTTTTAACAAAAACATAACCCAACGCTGAATATTCAGAGCCACTGCCCCAGATCTTGAGTGAAAGTATCATACCACTAAGGTATAAGAATTATTAATTCTGGTTAAAAACAGCTCCATAGTTACTCCTGGATTCTCTGCAGTTAGCCAGCAGCACATGAAGGCACTGTAAGAGAAAGGAAATTTTCTTGTCTCTTCCTGTCATGGGATGAGCAAGATCAAAAAGCTTCATCCTCCACAAAAAAAAAAAAAAAAAAAAAAAAACACTGGATATTACAGAAACCAAGCTTAAAGACAAACAGAGTATATGAAACACACAGGGTCCCACATCACTCCTTTGACTGAGAACTTTCATTGCTATAAAACAGGTTGTAACAGGTTCAAATGCAGTCATGACTTCTTATTCTCAAGACAATCAGTGAAACAACTTAGGGCTTTGTGCCCATGGGACAAATAATGCCTATGATGTCCCCAGGAAATGTGGAGGACACCTGAATATCAGTTCTGGTAACCACCACTTAAGCCTCTTATGCTGGAGTGTTATTTAACAGTAATTGACTAATCATCAAATAACGTCTTTGTGAAGTAATCATCACAGTTAATAGTGACATTAAAAATTTCATCCATGATCAAAATTAACACAAGTCTGAGATTAATAAGGGCAAATCACATTTGTTGGAGTTACTGCTGTTCAGATGCTACTTCATGAGCTGTGTTTAAACAAACTAATTTAAAATCTATTTTAAAGTACCATTCTACTATAGCATGCAGGTCCTCTTCAAAAGCCACAGCTGCAGAAATGAAATTACTGAACGAAAAACAAGATCAATTATGAGCAGAATTACTTTAAACCTGATGCAGCGTGGTATATTTACAAAGCAGAAGTCCTGTCTCATGATCAGTAGTAGAATAGGCACCGTATTCAAACTCTGTCCTTTCTTGTACATCCTTCCAGACTTAAAATCTAAGGAAGCTATGAAATACAGCATAAACAGACTCTTCAGATAAACTGAAAAAATGCTAACAATGTTCACCTGTAATTGGAATATTAGTCTTTCTTGGCACATAGTAAGAGAAAAGTAGTTTGTATTACCGAATAGCTGCCACCCCATGGCCGACTTCATGTATCACACCACTGATGAGGATTGCAGAGAAGAAATAGGTCAGCTGGCTGACAGGCAAATTTACACCAGGCACCTGTTCATGTGGGCATGACAACAAAACAAAACACACTAGGAAACCAAGAGGTACAAGGACAAATCATTCTGCCTCTAACCTTGCTGCTCTCACTCAGCTTCCTCAGCCCACCAACACAACAGGAGCCACACACACAGCACTACTGGTCTGTACCTCTTCTCTCTGGTTATTCAATATAGCTTAAAATACACTGAATATATATTCTTTTGTTGAAGGTTGAAAAGCTCTGCAGGTGAAAAGCCTTCTCCCTCCCCTTCTCAGTCCCCACAATCATGACAGAGCATGCCCTACTCTATATTAAGCTACCAAAGTTTATAAAAACATTCACAGACTTCAACTAAAATAAGACAGGCTTGGCACTGTGAGCAGTAGTTTACAATGTCCTGTAGATAGTCACGTGGATATTGAGATCCACCTTTCAAAAAAAAAAAGAAAAAAAAAAAAGCATAATACATTTAAAACTGGAGTTGTCAGTCTCCCTCCCTTCTCTCTTTCTATAAAACATGACACCAACCCAAACTGAAAAGATCAAAAAAAGAGTGAGTTCTGTCTATTGTTCAAGCTTTGGCAGTCTGCATATGGCAAATTAACATTAAAAAAAAAGCACTTGCAATGGAGATACTATTTTAAGTGATGTAAGACATAACGTGCAGCCCCCCTAGTCTTCCTGTTGCTGTGGATTCCCACCGCTCCCCAGCTCTCCTCTGCACCAGTTATGGGACAACAGCTCCTTCCAGCCAGGCTCCAAAGCAGTCACAAGTCAGAAGGAGGAAGCCTGCCCTCTTTCCATGGGACAGGGAGGAGGATTGCTCAATTCCCACCTCCTCTCGGCTGCCGTGCCTGCAGTAGGAAGATGTGCTGCCGACTCAGGGACAGTTGTCCTGTCTGCCCTGCTGCTCCCCACGCTCCTGGCATGGAGCACCCCAGTGCTAACAGCTGCTGTGCACATGGCATGAATTGTGATCCAGTGGCAGAAAAGAGATGCAATGGGCAAAAATTTCTGACCTGCCTGTACGACTCTAAAAACAACCTCATGTGACACAGAAGGCTGCAGCTCCTGGCTGCTGTTCTCCAGGCATCAGATCCAACCAAACAGACCCTATCCAACCCTACTTTCATTCAGTCCTGCCTATTCCTCAATTATGTGCATTCAACTATCCATGAAGTAGTCTGCAACAGCTTGATGAGACAATCTAGCTAGAAGAAATCCTTTGGATGACTGTTTTCACTAGTGTTACAGTGAATCACTTCACAAATACTGTTCAGAGTGTAATCGTGACCAAGATATTTATCTTAACTGGCACAACGATTGTACCTCCCTGTATGAAGACAGCTGCTCTTCACTTGTGAGGCTTCCATTTCTGGCATTAAAGCATTAGCTGGTGGCACTAATGGATCAATTAATTGGCATTCTCAGTTGCTCTTTGCTCCAGGAGCATGGGAGGACAGACAGCTATAGCAAAAGTTCCCATTGCAATACCACCGTGACTGTATCACATTAGAAAACAACAGTGAGTGCTTTCACTTATCGTGTCAAAGAAGCTAGCTTACAATACACCTAAAGAGGAAGCTAACTCTCGTGAAGAATTCACGCAGTACTTTGTTAACAAGCATTGTCACCTCATATTTCATGGTCTTCTGGAAATGCCTTTAGTAAAAAAAAGGTCCTTTCCTAATAACTGATCTGCTTCATCCTCACTTTAGCTATTAGGCAACCAATGCAAGAGGAGGAAGCTAAAGAAAAACAACCCAATTATCTACAGATGGGTATTTTGAATAAAGTATATGGCTAGAAAAAAAGAGGATGGGTGCAAAAATCTAAATCAGTAAAACATAAGTGTAACTCCCTTTCTCCAAAGATGAAGGATAAAAGCTAAGCAGATTTATGCCAAAGGCTAAAGCACAGTTAACAGTTAAAATCAAAAAACAAAACAAAACAAAAAAACCCACTCTCTCTCCTCCAAAGCAGTCAATTAATTATGAAACATCAATGACTAATTTAAATGATGAGAAGGTCCTCCTCATTTGTTCTTCACTTCTCTGCAACCACATCTGGGTCACTTTTTAGTGTCAACTTATGCTACCACATTCTGGTCAGAATACTCAAACTCTTTGAAGGCAGAATTACACGACTGTGACGGTTGAGAAATGAAACAAAAGAAAAAGAACCACACAGGTCAGCTTAGGAGAAATAACCTCATCTCTATACATGACATTACATTATCTGTATACAATCCATCGTTTCCAGTACTGATCTGTCCTTGGTTTGAGTGCAGTGATTCTGCCAATGAGGAGACATTGCAGAACCACTGCGCATTGTAATTCTTAATATTGTGCTACATTTCTGTTTTCATAGTTAAGTTCACACCAGATTACTTGTTAAAGCTCATCTTCACTTTGCTCACCTTTTATTTATGTCACTTTCGCAGAAGAGCAGAGTATTGCAAATGACTACTTTACTCTGGTGTCACAAAAGTGGCTGGATTCATATAGTGATCTCAAAAAATGAAAATAAGAGAGCTATTTCTTATTCTGGAATGCAACAGACGTACATGCTTAGGATGGACCCTGTTGGCAGGTAAGAAATTTTCAGCCCCGTGTTCAATTTGTGCTCTGCTAGACACACAGCATAACACCAAGACTTCCCACTCACTGCTGCCTGATTCTGGAGATAATTCAGGAGCAGGCTGTGGACCAGGTGACTAACAGTGGCAGTACTGGCAGTTCTCTCCCAGGTTGCCCACTTTTGCCAACACATACTGCATTTGCTGCATTCACCCTACATGTGTGAAACAAATCCAAACCATCCCAAATGCACTGAGTTTAACACACATGCTAACGATCAGGCTGCTCACACTCATGCAATTTAAGTCTAGTGGCATACAGTCAATTTAGCACTTATGGGAAGGTCTGTCATGGTAGCACACAATCCCCAGCTTCTGTTTGCTAGACTAGCTAAGTAATACAATAGAGCAAAATGGTTGGGTACCACTGCTCTAAGCCATATGGTAGAAGGCTGAGCGATCTTACAGGACTTTTTCCTTTTCTGGAAAATGACCATACATTCTGGCCAGACAGCACTCTTCGTGAAATAAGGTTAGCTAGGAAATTTTAGCCAGGTTAAACCTATTGTAAGGGTAATGATATTTTTCCATTACTGCCTTATGTATTTTGATGCAAGACACAGAGACAGTATTTGCAGTCGCTCACATTCTATAAACTACATTTCTTCCTAAAACAACACAATATATTGTCCAGCATCAGAAATCCATGAAACAATCAAATAAATTATTAGGCCTTTGACTAGATACTGTCAGAAACAGAACACTCAATTTCACACTGTAGATTAGGCAGAGGTCCTTGAACAATCCAAAAATATGCAATCTCCTCACTAATCAATCTTTGTTTCCACAAGCACACAAAGCTCTTTACATTTCTCTCCTTTTTAACTGATGTTTTGTATTGTAATAAATGAAGGAGAACTCTTCGCTTCCTGTGGATTATGGACTTGTTTTGCTGACTTCAAGGCCATCACTGTCTGTATATTGCAAGGTTCAGAGAAGGTAAATTCTTATTGCTGTAATGTATTCTTAGTACTGTGATAATTTAAGACTTTTTAAATTACTAACCAGTTCTCACTTCTGAGAATATTTAATATAAATTATTTCACATATTTGCATTCATCTTCCCCTCTCTTACTACCTCCACCCTCCCTTTGTAAGGCTGGTAACAAACCAGCAAGTTTTTATTTAAACAAATATTAGCAGTTAGGTTATTCTTGCATGCGAGGATTTAAGTATCATATATCCCATTAAGAAGTTGGTTAGTATCCGTTCACATCTCAAATGAAGACCTGAGGAGAGAACACTTACCACAACTTGCAGCATACGATCATTCAGGGCTTTTGGTGCCTCAGTTAGCATCTGTGTCAGCGTCTGCATCAGTGTCTTTCCAAGAAGAATAACAGAGCCAAACATGGCAACTATACCAAACACCATTCCCATGCTGAACCTGCAAAGACAGGCAAATAGTTCAGCAATACACAGGCACAGGAAGCTCATGCATATTCTCTGGATATTTAACTTAGAATCACAGAATATCCCGAGTTGGAAGGGACCCATAAGGATCATCAAGTCCAACTCCTCGCACTGCACAGGTCTACCCAAAAGTTTAGACCATGTGACTAAGTGCACAGTCCAATCTCTTCAGAAACTGAGACAGGCTTGGTGCAGTGACTAGCACATAAATCTCAAAGGGCAGAACTTACCAAGGGCTACTACTATTCATTCATCAACAAGGAAGTACATAAATATGAGCTAAAGGAAACTAATAACACTAATACCATATACTAGTAACATATTTAATAATATATAATATTTTCCTTGTTTAATAAGTGTTTGACATCCAAACCACATCCCGATTAATCTTCAAATATTTTTATGCTGTTCTTGTGCATTCTATTTTTTATTCAGTTACCCAACACAAGTAACTTGCCATTAGCTATGAATAAAAACATAACTTTACAGTGTATAATTTACCATGTTGCACCACATCATCACATATTTAGAAATCTGGATCAAGTGATGGGGTGGCATACATATTTATATAAGCTTTTTCAATAAATTTTGCATCTTCCTCACCAGCAATAAAAAGTGCTAACGAACAATAAATGAGACTCAAACTTCTTTAAAGAAGAAAAGTTAAAAGGTACAAATGCAAGACCAGATTAAAATCAATGACTTAAAACACATTTGTCTTCTCACCCATTTATATTTCATTAAAATCAATGTGAAAAATCACTTCAATTTACATTAGTTCACCTAATGGTGAATTTTTATTACCATTATTATTATTTTACACTATTCAATAGTTGAAGGATGTGATAAAATATTTTCTAGCTGCAACATTTCAATTCACTACCAGTCCTTCCTCTCACAATCATATAATTGTTCTCTTACCATCCTTAATAAGGCTCACTGGAAATTAGCAATTTTATTTTAAGCAATATGCACTTGTAATGCTAATTAAAGAGACCGATGGAAACATTATACTGTAATAAATTATACACATTAACAAATTGTGATTGATACAGAACTACTTAAAACCAAAGTAAAACCATTAGATAGTAGAGAAACCAATATGAAGCAGACTTCTCTTTCACAATTATCTCACTAATGGTAGCAATACAGGAAATGAAAAGAAATTCAAGCCTTACTCATTTTTATTTTCAGAGTGGATATAAAACAACACTAGGGAGGCAATTCACCAATAATTTTCTAAACCAGTCCAAAAGCATCCATATTAACCACTCAGCTTATTTACCCATTACCAGCAGTCTGCAATCTTCGCAAGGAAAGGTGCAGGCAGGTAAAAAGACAGAACTAGGGCAATGTCCTTCTGAGTATGTACAGTTGCTGAACGTCTGGGAAATGACTGGCAGCAGGGGCACAACTGTCTCTGAATAATTTGTAAACTCTAGTGATCAGGGGAGAGCTTAGTATACAGCAATGGGCAGATCTGGGATATGAGAAGCTGTTTTCAGATCTACCTCTGTAGAGTATTAAATGTAATAGCTTTATACTTAAGAGCTATGAATAGCTCAAACCATAGGTAAAAATACAGTTTATAGATGTCTTGTTTTACAGCATCCCCGTATGTAATCTAGCTGTATAATTTTTTAGCAGAGGGCATAGGTTTATGGTGGCACAATACATTTACAGCAACCCTGTTTGGTTGGTTTTATCCTTAGCCCATAGAAGTAACCACATCTAGGCATTCCACTTTTCAGGATGAAAGGCAAAGATGTGGTGATAGTTGCTGCCTCTGTATTTGACAGAAAAGAAAATCATGAATTTATACCATAAATAGAGAAATCTGGGTTTCCATCTCCCCCAGTTGTAGAACTGGCGGTTGAAGAGAGCCGTTTGCCATCGCATGTGAAAAGGAGAGATGCTCAAGCCATATGTCAGCAACCAGTCTTCATAAGATGCCTTCAAAGAGCTGGATGACTGCAAAACAATAGAAAGTTAGTTTAACCCAAAATTTTCATGAGGAAGATTCTCTATTAAGTGACCAAGCAGTAAATCAGATCCACTTATATAAAGATGGATGTATAACTTCAAGAAAACGTCCTGTGCGTTATTTATATTTTGATATATAGGTGGGACCTGTAGTACGAAAAGGCTACACCACTGTTTTGATGTAAATCACAAGTTTAGGATTGGAAGAGAGATCAGCCATCCGGTGTTACTTGGCAATTACACTCTTGTATCACCCTTCCTAGTGTTAAATCACTTTCTGTAATTTTTACCTGCCTGGTCAAAAGGCTAAAGAATGAACTGTTGATGGTATTTTTCTATGTGCAATTGCATTTTAGTAAATGTAAAAGTTAATAGATTTTAAAACTACAACAAAGAAAACACAATCTCTTGGCCTTCTTTTGGCATCAGCTTGTTTCTAACATTGGTGACGTGGAGCAGAAACGCAGGTATTGTTTAGCAAGGGTAAAAATGAGGTCTACTTTTCAAACACTGTGACTGAAGAGACTCTGAAATATTTCATCTCACTATCAAAAAGCCAAAAAGACTTTAAAATTCTCAACATATATTGCAACAACAATTTCATTCACTACGATCATTTTCCAGCATTTCAAGATACTGTTGGAACTCCTTCCTGCTCATTCCAAAGATTCTCTTTACAACTTGTCTTTGCAATGAATGCGACCTATGGACCATATAATTAATAGTTTACTGCAGTAGTATCCAATACTATAGGCCAAGTGAAGTAGTTTTGCAACTGTTATTTTATAGTATGTGGTATTGGTCTTTACTCAGCCTAATTCATGGAAGATAGCATTAGAAAGCCTGCTGAAGGACAGCTTTCCTTAGAGGTGAAGGAGGAATTTATAGCTGAGGAAAAGAGTACCAGAGCTGTGAGCGTTCTGACTCTGGGCTGTTCCCTGCGTAGGAGTGTGTCTGACATAATCCAGACAAGTCTTCAGAGCTGTCTGAACTACAGCATCATTCCCGAATTTCCCTATGAGCAGCAGCACCTACTGAAGACATCTGGAATGTGCAGTTCACAAGGGGCTCCCCTCTGCCCCCCCAGAAGGAACTTCACAAGTTTCTGGCTGTTGGTGAAACAAATTTAGAACTAGCCAAGTTCCCTGCATTCCTCCTTTCCTTCCTCAGCTACGGAGGGGAAAAAGCAGCTCATCTTGCACAGCCATAGACTTTCTCATTTTGTCAAATTATCTAAAATTTGAACACTTAAAAAAGCCTTCCACAATGCCAGAGCCACTTACTCATTGTTCATTTATAACCCATTACACCATTTTATCCTTCCTACCCATAAGTTTATGCATAAATTCCTTCTTCAATGTACTGATTTCACTAAGATTTTTGTTCAGTCAGATGAGGACAACCATAGAAGTTTTCATCATAATGCATCCCATGGTCAGCATTGGCCTTTGCCCAGAACATCACTACATTGTCCACAACCATATCAGTGTTTGCTAGCCTAGATTTAACGGAAGAGACCACAAGGAATATTACATTTTTACAAATCATACATAAGCCAGAGAAACAAAGAAAATGCCTCCTCACATAATCTTGAATAATTAAGAGCAAAAATACGCACAACGTTAAGTACATCAGTCTTTTGGGACTTAAGGAAACAAACATGTTCTATTCACACAGGATCCCAAAAACCAACAAACTAACCACCACCAACAAAAAACTCACAAATGTTATAACTGGAAATTGAAATTTTGCACTTCAAAAATAGCTGTTCTCTTTATCACATACAAAATCAACCTAGAAACTTCTCTCCTAGAAATTCGACCAATGCATCCCACCAATTCATTGCAACTACGCCACAGCTCCACTGTACCAGCAAGGCATAAACAAATACGCAGTTCTTAATGAGAAATACAAGATTACTGACCAATACTTTGGCCAAAAGATACCAAAAAATAATTTTCCTTTGGGATTGTTCTCAAAAAAAGTTGAGTAAGTGGTGTTCATAATCACTAAATCATGGCATCCCTATAATTTAAAGAAGTAAATGAGTGCATTCCTTTGCAAAATGTATTAAAGAGCTCTATGCAAACTTCTGGTCCTCCTGTCCTGAGCCCAATGGGATCACCAGGTTACCACGTGCACCCTCAAGCCCTGGTATGAAGTATGTTGGTACCTTATGTGTCATTTCAAACTCCCTCCACAGACTTTGGCTCTGCTTCTTTAGCTTGAGCTCTAAGTGATCTTTGTTATATTAATTTTACTATAAAAGCAATACCCTTTTTATTTATGCAAGCTTTCAAAATAATGAATGTCTGCTGAATACTCTGGGAGCTCCATAACTATCTGCCAGCAAGCAGGAGCCCTTAACATTCTTTCGCGCTGACAAAGTCTGTTCAAGAGCCCCGAACCATTTCAGCTTCCTGACCTTAAAAGCTGAAGACTAACCTTGACTGAATGCGCCTAATGCATCTTTTATTTCTGATAGCAGAAGGAAGGACAACCTTCCACCCTTTTCACATCCCTGATCCTTCGGGCAGAATTAAATTGGATGATTTAGCATGCTGGGGGGCAGGAATTCAGGGGTCTGCCTACGTGATTCCCTTTTTTAAGACCTAAGCTTCGCTGGGAAACTTTCCTATCAGTGGTTCGATGAAGAGCAACAAGAGGGGCTTACATTTCCAAGTCACACATTGATTCCTTGCTGATTTGCTAATGCAAATACATCTTGTAATTCAAGCAATACTATGTGAATTTATTTGTGCAAAAAGACATTTATACACACAGTTCCTCCTTTCACACCAAAATGTTTGAAAGGGTTGAGACTCCCACCCAAAAAGGTTGGAAATCAGAACAAAAATTGTATGAGAGGAAACTGACCAGAAGCCATTTGACATTGAACAACTTCACAGAATAAATATCAACCACAAGTTACAGCACACATCCTTTTGTTGCCAAAAATATTTTAAAATAAATTAAAATACTCCAATATTATTTTTCATTCATGCTCTGTGTGTCGTTTTGGTGTACTTAAAATTTAAGGAATGGGAGATCTAAGCAGGAACTACCTTTTGCTACAGCTGCTAGCAATCTAGGGTTATGAACCTCGTGGGAGAGTAAGAGTACTAGCAATAAAAAAAAAAAACATGAGTTTCCTAATTATATAAATCCAGTTATTTAATCAAAATTCTATTTTGATTGCGGTACTCACAATTAAACTTATCATTGAGATGTATTGACATCAAATCTACTAATAAATTCACCAAAACCCAACAGCTTACACATCTTTCCTGATGATTAATTACTTTCGCCAACTTCTTGTTAAACATCAAAGTTAAAATTTAACTCCTGGACTCTCCTACCTGCTAGAGCATTCCAGGCATTCCCCTTCCTTTTTCAACATATGTAATATTCACTTGGTGTAATAAACCTTGAAAAATCTTCAGATGCATTATTGTTGTTGTTGTCATCTGCATCATTAAAATGCACAGACTAATATTTGGCAGTAGCTTTCATCATTTGCTGAGCTGTTTGCGCCGTAACAATCAGCAGCAGGGGGAGCTACGTATCTTTCAAGTTTCCTCATCACCCAAAACTTAGCTTTCCTTATGACATTTTTTCCTGTATTTCACACCAGTGACAAAATGAACATCTGTTACTTTGAAATAATGCTAAGCCCTATTCACACCCAGCAGAAGCAGTTCCTGGGCTGTACTGCAGATTTCAAAAAGCAAAAGAATTACAGATTGAGCGTTTCGTTTGGTATTTTCCTCGTATTTAACTATCACAGGTCCTGTTTTGAATACAAAGTTAAAAACTCCATCCATATCTCACGTCGGTATCGTTAGAATATGTAAATATATGTATTAATGAAACTCTAGCAGTGCACAAATGCAATAACGGTGGCATATCTTGTTTTATGCATTCCTAAATATAGTATCAGTGGCGTATTTTGGTTTCAAACCTTTCCTTCTCCACATGGAGGAAGAAGATGAGGCTGATAATGCTCTTTTAGGATTTAAATCTTTGAAGGATAGGCAATATTCTCTTATGACTTATTTATTTGAAAGGTAGCTCCATAGGGCTCTGATATTTTTTCCCAGTAAACTAAGAGCGTCCAAAAAGAACCGTACATTACTTTTTACCCGAATTTTAGAGGAATGCCGTAAGACACAAGCTCCACAGAGCAAATTTAGAAATTAAGCGCGGGAGGGTCACCGGGGGGAGGGGGGCGGGGAGCTCGGCCCGGCCCAGGGCTCCCCCCCGGCTGTGCGCCCGCAGCCCTCACCTTGAGCATCGTGTCCGCCAGGTAGATGGCGCACCAGCCGCCCAGCACGCACACCACCACCGAGATCGGGATCATGGCGGCACCCGGCGAGGCGGCGGCGGCCGCGGCTCGGACGGAGGAACCCCCCCCGCGGAACTAAAAGCGTCCCGGAACTTTTGTGCACCGGCTGCGCCGCCCGCACGGACGCTTCCGGGCACCGCGTCGGAAGCGGGGCGGGTGACGGGGAGGGGACGCTCAGCGGTGCCCCTCCCTCCGCTGCGAGACGCGGGCCTGACTGCGCCTGCGCATGGCGGCAGGGGCGGAGTGGGCGGTGCCATGTGTAATGTGGGCGGGGCCATGGAAGGGAAGCCCCGCCCCGCCCCGCCCTGCCTGAGGGGAAACGTCCCCCCGCCCCTCCCCCCCCAGCGCTGAGGGCTGTGCCCTGGCTGGTCCCCCCCCCTCTAAATTTACCTCAGCCATTTATTTCTCTTTGGTTTATTTTATTTTTTTATTTTCGTGAAGGGGTACGGTGATGTGCTCGCATGGTCTCTTCACGTTGTCTGGTGAAGGTCAGGCGTGGACCTCCTGAGTGCAGCTCCCAGAGAACCATCAGGAAAATGGCAGGGGACAGCAGACCTCTGCCGTGGTGGGGTTCAAGGAGACCGTGGAAGCATTTCCCTGACGAGGGAGTAATAAAGCTCACTTCAACTACTGAAATGCCTCCAGAAGTAATTTAACACAAACTTCATGACACAAATAAAGCTTTTCGTGAGGCTGGTTGTGAGTGCCTTCCAGCCAAATGCCCTCCATAGCGTTTTTTCACTCCCCAGCCCACCATTGCACAGATCCTCTGCTTTTATGCCTCTCTTGATCTCTCTCACTGCTCTCAGACACGGTTGTTACTAGGAGTGAGATGTGCCGTGAGGTCACATCGTAAGAGTTGGATTCTCTGGGCCTTCCCTAGTTTAAATACCTTAACTCTGGGTTTGAGCATTGAAGGTAAACAAAGGTTTTCCCATTATTTCTAAAGATTTTTCAGCAATGAAGGCACCAGTGGTGGGAGAGCCCTCTGCAGGTGGTGGCTTCCAGTCCGCCTTTCCCTGCGTGCTCCAGATAAAATACCACTGGCCTCAGTTTCTCAGAGATTACTCAGAAGGACACCTCTCTACTAAAAATGCTTATTCCATCCATTCTTCAGCTCTAGTGTGTTAATATGTGGGATCACAGACTGTGCTGTGGGACAGCTGTTATGAGAAAGGCTCATAAAACCAACCACAACCTGTGTTTTCTACACAGAAAGCTTTGTAGAAGTTGTATTTTAAAGAGCTGTGCCGGTGTCTGTGCTTTGAACCAACATATAGAACAAGCCTTCTCTTTGCTAGAATTTAAACGTTTTAATGCTTTTTCAGTCACTTTTTCTTTTTTTTTTCAGCTCTTTCTTTGTTCTGCATGTGCATCTTCACTCTGCCCTTAGCACAACTGTTGCTGGGAGCTTTACTCACCAATACCAGCAAGAAGAAAAGCAGCTCAGCTCTGAACTTCTGTGCTCTTTCTTGCTTCCGTTCTTTTCACTGATAACACAGCATTTCTGAGGGCCATGGGTAGGTCAAGCAGGCAAGTAAGGGGAGACAAAATCTAGATTTTATTGCATTTGTAAGATATGAGTCCAGCCCTGGCCAGTCCCTTAGACTTAAGGCCATTGCGTGAGAGCTAGTAATACATACCTGGCTTCTCTTGTTCTCTGTGTGGTGAATTTCTTTGTTTTTCAGCTTGGAGGTGCTTTTCCTACAAGCTCCAGCTGTTCCATTATCCTTAAGCCATTAAACTTTGGTGGGAACTGCTAACTGATGCCTTATGAGAACTTTGGAAAGGATTCTGTTCCAATGTAAAAGCAGAATTACATGAAATGTATTCAGCCCTGCATGCAATCAAAATAGAGTTTGTACAATGACATAGTAAGCTCTAGGATGTCCCCCGCATTTAAAGGAAATCATCAACAGAGTCCCGGAATAATCAGATCTGACTGTGGCTTTTCTGCCATGGTCCCCAATGTATTATACTCAACTGAAAATCATCAAGGAGCAATGCAAATATGGTTAATTCTACACTTTATTGGTTGAATTTTCAAGTTTTTCCAAAGACCAACATGCATTTAATGTAAATATATAAAAACTACTCTAATTGTGGTCTTTGGAAGAAATAGAGGGCAATAAAAGGGCAATAAAAGTTAAGAACATGGGTACTTATAGTAGTGACATAGTCTCACTGAGAGCAGGCATAGTAAAACGGACACAGTGCCTCCTGTTTAATGGATCCAGTCCATAAACAGTTTTTTTGACATTATTATATTTTTCTTCAATGTTTATTTAGTATGCCATATAAAATAGAAAAAATAATTTTATTGAGTTTGGATAGAAATTGGGAGTGCAGATAAAAAGGAACACAACTAAAATGCACAGTCTATTTTATTGCTGGAAAGCTCATCACAAGAAAGCAAACGAAAATGAGAATTTTCTGGAACGTGGAAGATACTGTGAGTGAACTAGAGCACTGTCAGCCCCACTGTTTTTACTCACATAACTTTAGTGGATATTTTGCTGGTGGCTGAAAGGCAAAATTAATACATGTTCTGACAGAATAAAACTGCTGCAGACTGTAGAGTGTTAGAGGGAGAGAATGCATTTTGCTCTTTTATGATATTCATGGTTAAAGATTTCCACTTGAAAATCGTTCAGGAAGTAGCAGAGATATTGATGTATGTTTTTTACTACAACTTGTTTTTCCTTACACACACATACAATGATAAAGTATTGACTAAAGCAAAATGTCATACTGTAGTCAGGTCAGTGCACAGTATCCAGAAGTTATGACACAGCAGTCTAACTCACAGTTTAAGAAGTCACAGCTGAGGTGTGTGCTCATGGGGAGGGTACGTGTGGGCCTCAAAAGGGCAAGTATCTAAGAATGTTGGAAAAAGATATATACCAGTCATTGCGCAAGTATACCTAAGTCCATGCCAAAACTTTAGACAGAAAAAGAATAACCTTGTAAGCATAATAATACTGATTAAATGTAATTTGGCAAGTAAATACCAAACAGAATGTCTAAATAATACATGAGTGAAGACACTGTCAAGTTAGTGGATTAATATCATAAGCATCTTTTTACAGAAATGACAAATATCTTTATCTAAAAAATTAATTATGAACATGTTTGATCATTGATCTCTTCAACTTTTGCCTATTATTGAAGTGGAGAAGGGATTATAAGGGATTATTCAGATATTGCCATACAAGACACATGATGCATCACAAACTAAAAATAGAATCAGTCTTAATGCTTTCAAAAGCTGTAATGTTAGAGGGGTTTGCAGGGCTCCAGGGAAATTGCAACTTCTCACAGTTCGTTTCAGGCTTAGACCTAAAACCAGCTAAGATGTGGAATTCGACAGTTTGAAGACAATACAATCAGAATGTGACTTGGTTGGGCAAGAGTTTGAGATTTGCGGACATCAAATGGGTTTTTAGGTATGTTTTGAGTAGTATTTAATATTACGTTGTTGGGTGTTGAGATAAGCTAAGCAGAGTAAAGGAAGTCTGGAACAAAAGGTGGCCTTGATCCTACAAAAGTTCATGTGGTAGCTTCACCTGAAATGAAGCACATGTACATTTGCAGAATGAGCACCTAGCTGGAAATTCAAGCACAGAGAAGGAGGCATGAAAGAAGGATGGGCAAAGAAGAAATAACGTGGTCTATTCAGCACTTATGCAGGTTTGGATACTGCTGCTGAAGGGAATATAAAGATCAGAATAAAAAATAATTGGATTTTACAGGTACCTGAAAGGAGGCTGTAGCGAGGTGGGGGTTGGTCTATTCTCCCACATGCCTGGTGATAGGATGAGGGGGAATGGGCTAAAGTTGCGCCAGGGGAGGTTTAGGTTGGATATTAGGAAGAACTTCTTTCCTGAACGGGTTGTTAGTCACTGGAATAGGCTGCCCAGGGAAGTGGTTGAGTCACCATCCCTGGAGGTCTTTAAAAGACGTTTAGATGTAGAGCTTAGGGATATGGTTTAGTGGAAGATTTGTTAGCGTTAGGTAGGAGGTTGGACTCGGTGATCTTGGAGGTCTCTTCCAACCTAGACTATTCTGTGATTCTGTGATTCTGTAATAAATCTGAGCCACAAGAGAGATACAGAGACTGGCACACTCACAGAGACATCTACTGTGTTGCTTATAAGTGTTTGAACAACCTGTACCCATTTCTTCATTTAACTTACTGCAATTATTATCTAAAAATCTCAGTATATGGAAGAAATTCAGGTAATGAGAATTATGGAGACATGTAATACACAGGGTGTTTTAAAGTGAAACCCAAACAAGGAAAGAAAAACAATCTTTGACCCTTGCTACGCCTAGAAAACAATAGCAGAATGTTTTACAATTTTCTTGATAGTTTGCATTCCAGCTAAAGTACAAAACAATCTTCATTTAAATACAGCTGAGATCAAAGTATTCTGTTAAGTTGCCTTTTTATTAAATTAAGCACAATGTTAACCTGGTTTTAAAAAATACGTGCTAGAAAGGTGAGATTTTGACTCTTCAAACAAATGAAATTTGTTCTTAAGTCACTGTTCATTTGAGCAATGTAAATAAAAGAAAAGCAGAAGTGATCATAGAAATGTGCCCTTATTAGACTCATCTGCAACGAGTAGTTGTACATGCTTTTTCAACAATTGTTGGTTACTAGTGCTTGATCTATGACAAAACAAATTACAGGTCTTTCTTAATTGCTATCAATGCTCATCATTTAGTCATCTATCACAATTCTGTTAGAAAAATTACAACTGAAATTACATCTAAAGGTCCTCCGAAGCTGTTGCACTCCAAGGAGAGAAGCAGAAAGGAAAAAAAAAAAAAAAAAAGGAAATGTAGAAACTTGAGAGCCATGGCTCAGATGTTATTCTAGAATTCAGTTCTGTAAGAATATTAGTTTTGTGCTTCCTCTGCTCATTTTAGCTGATAGTCTTGCTTGCTAGACTGTTTGGCTTTGTATCCTCTGCAACTGTTTAGAGTTTATACATGAGAAAAAGCATGGAATATCTTCTGCAGAGTAGCTATTCAGCCTTAGCTCCTGTGCTTGGATACTTTTACAACATTAGGATTCTGTCCTTGCAAATGGATTTATCAAAACTGCAGAAAACAAAGAGCTCAGTCAGTGCAGGAGGGGAGCACACAAGGGAAGATGATGCCAAACAGCTGTTCTCCTTTTCTGCGGTTTAAATTACCTGTGAAGTCCCTAGGTACACAAACCTCTATTTTGCAGCAGAATGCAAAATAAATAGTTTCCTTCTAATGGGTATTGTTTCATGCTCACTGTAATCTGAAATGAACACACATGATAGTATTATACCTATCTATTTTGAATCCCAAAACCTGGAGGGCAGCTTTGAACCCTTGAGAAAAAAGTGCACTTAGCTTGAGAAAGTCACAGTGAGATAACACTTTGAAGAAGACAAAGCAGGTTTTGGTTTATTGTTGAGCAGACTTAAAGCCTGTAGCACTTTTATTCTCCTCTGCATATACGGCATTTAGCTGTTCTAACAGGAATGGCTTGCACAGGAGTAACAGGTGAGGTTATTGCTGTAACTGTCTGCCCTGACAGTACAGAAGGTGAAGCAGCTCCTGAGGTGCTTCAGCATTCAGCATAGCACTTGGCTACACTAGCACTCATTCTGTTTTGCCTCCAGGACTGGGCTGTAAGAAGCAGCTGCTTCATGTCCACCTAGCCCTCCAGGCAGCAGATAAACTGAATCCTCACTGGTGTCCCACTGCTTCAAATCCCCCCTGCCCCGTGTCAGTCATAGCTCCCGGGGACTATCCCTAACAAAACCATATATATGTTTTTTTGCCTAACACATGTTTACCTATGTTAGGAACATAAAGAATGTATATATATATATATGTTTTAATAAAAATAAATGATCAGTTTGTAATTCGGCTGCAGGCATCTTCCTGTATACTCTAATCGGAATATCAAGATTTATGTTCCACCACCTCACCAATGGTTGGTGGGCACAGGAGATGCAGAGTGGCTGGTAGTTCTCAAAAGTCACTTTCAGGACTGATGATTTTCAAGCACCACTGTTAGCTTCAGCCTCCAGCTCTTGAGAACTGAACTGCACTTCAAAGGGCTACCCCGTGTTGCGCAGCCTGATCTGATTGAATAAGGCAGCTTAATATATATAGTTTCTTTTTTGAGGTTCTTTGTTACCCTTGGATAGAAGATATGGCCAGTCCACAACCTTACTTCATATGGGTGTAAAATAATACCTGAAGGTTTTAAAAATACTTTGTGTAATTTCCTAACAGAAATTGCTTATACTATTTTTAACACTTGAGATTTGATACTGTGTTGAGAAACATCATTTAGAAGTTAGCAGCTGGAGGACTTTAGTGGTCTGCCTATGCCAGCACTGATTTCTGTTGACAATTTCTCTCTGAATGGGTCCAATATTTGCATGACAGGAGACCACAAATGATTGAAAAATGTTCCTGTAGCAGATCTGATTCAATAAAAGTAAGGTTTGATATAAATCATATTTGACTGCTTGATCGATGGGTATGACTAGTAGATTTATTCATATCTTCACTGTGGAAAGTATTCATTCTTAATTGTCTTTTTTCTTTTTTTTTTTTTCTTTTTTTTTTTTTTAACATTGGAGCTATGAGAGTTAAGGATTTTATTTTTTTCCTTATGACTCATGGAAACTAAGATAAGTGTCTTGATATTGATGCAAACTTCAAAATTTCTCACACCCACAGTTTATAAATCTTCATCTTTTATTTTCTGTTCAGCAGATACAAACCAAAGATAGAAACTGATCAATTACTTATGACTCAGCAGGTTGGCGCAGTTGTCCTTGAATATGGTCATTGTTTTAATCTAAAGGTATTAATTCCTTTAACTTGCCCTTGATATTCTGCTTCTTCCAGCCCATTGCCTTACCTCCCTCATTCTGTGCCCATCTTTCTAGCCAGGCAGATTTTTCATGTCCCAGCCATACCTTTTTTCCTGTTAATCTGCCATTTAGATGAAGAATCATCAGAAATTAGTCTTTGTTCTCTTTTTTGGACTTTGGCTGATTGCTGTACTCAAGTCTACTACATTTGCTTCCACAGCGGGATCATAGCGGTGTGTGAGCTGAACACCTGCACAGCTGTAATTTAATTTCATGCTTTATTGTAGGAGATAAATACGTTGCTTTGTGTGGTGCTGAGCCCCCAGATCCCCTGGTATATCTGCACCTAGTTCTCGTTCATCTTTGGGCCAGGTGGATACAATGGCAGAATTCCTTACTGCCTGTCTGGTGAGGCCTTTTCATCTGGCCATTGAAGGCGAGATGTAATATTGTTCAGCAGCTGTAATTTACTGATGGAGATGGCCTTCATCAGAAGAAGCCTGTTGTGAGAGTAAAAAAGATAATAGATCTCGATTTGAATTATCTTGATTTGTGAAAAAGATGGATGGTCGTCTGTACAGAATTTCAGTAATGATTCGTTAGTTCCTATTTTGTCACACTTGTCTGCCCAGAACAAAATCTGATGGTGCAATGTCATGTTTTTCATACCTTTTCCAAATTATGCTGAATCATTATAGCAGACAGGATGTTTACAAAATCAACATGTTGCTTAAAAATTCATATTGCCTTCAAAATCTGCCAGTACTTGTGCTCTTTATTATGATATCAGCTTTGCCAGATGTAGTGGCTAAAATTTCCCAGGAGGAAAGTGGAAACAAATTTGTTATTTTTATGTCACCATCACATTTCATTTAGTCAAAGCATGTAAGTAAGAATTTTACAGAATACAAAGCAACAGAGAATATGGCTTTTGGGTAATTCAGTGGTTAAAGCTATGATGTTCTAATGTTTATGTGGGTTATATTCATAATGCAGGTTTTAGAACTTAATACAAATTCTTATGATGCTAACAAAGCTATTAAAAGATGCTGGAACTCTGAAATTTAGAACAAGGTCACTGGTAGCCTCTAGTGAGACCATCTTCCTAATACAAGGCTAATTATTTCTTGATGGAAAAGTCTGTGATAATAATCACCATGCTTTTATATGGAAAGAGAGCGTGCAGGAGCTGAATTAATATTTAGCAGCTCAGAAATGTCACAGAAACAAAACCAGCTAATTTAGATATGTTTGTTGATTTCCTGTCCATTAGATAATATCAAACATTTTTGCATGCTATTCCCTATTGAAACAGACGGATGTTATTGTTGTTGGTATAGCTGTACAAGAAGAAACTCAAGAGAAAGTGATTAATTTTTTTCTTGATATTAAGAATCATATAGATTGAGAAAAACTGGGAGAAACAATCAAACAGTAGATGCTTCATCAAACATTTATTTTGACAAAGCAGCTGAGGACTATCAGTCTTTCTAAAATCTATGATGCAAAGGTATTTTTATTTTAAAGCAAGAGTAGGAATGGGTTCCAATGCCTAATGATTGCTAGCTCTGGAGTATTTTTAATTTCTTTCGTTGTTCTGTCTAACCTCATATGACAGTACCACTGCTAAAATTCTCTCTTTCATCAAGCCTCCACGCCAAATAGTTATTACCTGCAGTAGACACATCCTTGCTAAGGGAAAAGAGCCCAGACGTACAAATAAAATTTATGTAAGTTAGAAGATAGATGGTGTTCTTTTTTCTCCAGGATCCTCTAGGTTAGTCCTCAGATAAATCAGTCTGATAGCAGGTTTCTTATTTTTAAACCTTAGTCATAACTGTGATTTTTTAAAAAATATCAATAACTTTCAAACCTAAATGTACTGAATGAGGGAATAGTTTATCTTGCACTGCAGCCTAACTTTTCATATTCTTTGCCAAACAATTCAAATGAAGATAATTAATTAACCAAATACTTAGTATCCTGAGCCCACTATTTTACCCAGAAATAAACTGTATTTTATAGAGCTAAATTTAAGATGCAAAGGATGCAAAGTTTTGCATTGCCAAACATACTACAATATGTTGCTACTACCTGGTAATTTGAAGCAAAACTCCAGGAATGTATTTTTTAACTTCTTATTGTAAAAACTAGTCTTATTTCAAGTTGGCTGAGATTGTGACCGCTCCTTTGTTGACTTGCAGTTTCAATTATGTTACATTGCTTGCATTACGCTAAAGCATTTTAATCTACTATAGAAAAATATTTTTCTTTTGGGAGCCTCAGGGAAGTTATATCTGTGCTCATAAGGTTTCTCAAAAAGGAAAACATTTAAGTAAGCATTGACAGACTAAAGAAACAATTCTGACATTATACAGTGAAATATTCCAGTCAAGAAGTAAGATACATGCATGTTTCTGTTAACCATCAACTTCATTTTCTAAACTAATAAGCTGTTCCAGGAAGCATGTTAATTAGACAAGCTTCTAGAAATGCAGCAAAAGTATATTTTGGACTGTATTTGGATTTTCCTACTTTAAATATATCATTACTATTTCTTCTGGATCTTTGTACACAAGACAATAATTTTATACATTGTGTGACAGTGTACAGCTATCTGGGCCTAACACACCATGCTTTTAATCTATCATCTGAAATGCACATATGTCTCATGATTTACTTATTAAATCATCGGCTGCATGTATTTAGCAGATGAATCTGCACGTCATGGGGCTGTGCGTCCTAATGGTTATTCAAAGGCAGTGTCACTCTGCAAAATTATTGTAAAAATTATATTTTTCCCTTTAAAATCTATGCAGAGCTACATTTTCTGATTTTAATGATAAAATATGGGCTTTTCCTTCAATTCCATCAACATTTAGTACAGCTTAGGTGTGATAGTTTATGAGTGTTAGGTGAGTGACATAGGTAGATTCTCTTCTTATCTGCACATCACTAAGGTTACCTATTATATTACTAAATATAAATATATTGCAGGAAACAGTGTTGACTTGATCTTCCTCAAGCATATCTGTAAGACGATGGGATTATAAAATGGAAGCAATGGTCTGGTTTGTATTACAAAACCTTTGCTAATTTAATGGCACACGGGAAAAAGAACTGCATATGCTTCTTATATCCCAGAGCTGATTTGTAATATAACTATTTGTAATACAAATTGAAATAAATTCATGTACGAGAACATGTTACAAAAATATGCCATCTCTTTCATTGCCTTCTAGAACCTCTGTTGTAAATATGAACCTTCACAAAAAGGTAAATAAAGTCACTCATCTGGCACCAACAATACTTCAACATGGTCTCAGCCACCTGGAAAGCATGACCTTCGACTGTGACAGAGCAAACACCTTCATTCTAGGCAAAAGACAGGACGGTGAGCTCTGTTACAAACTCTGCCATGTTTCAAGGGCCATAGTCTTCCACCCCTCAAGACATTTTATAGCAGTCATGTCCAGCCTTTCTAAGGAAGGGTTTGATTGCCATGCGTATCTTCTTCACCTGTGTGGACCTAGCAAAAATGTATGTGCCCATGGCATGCCTACCTGTGTGTCTGTACTGGAAAGGGGGTGGTCACAAGTAGCCACAAGATACTAGAGCAAGTCCCCAACTTTATAAGCTACTTCCAGATGGCAGCGCTCTTGGGAAGGAGGGCAGCAGAGAGTGAGTCAGTCACAGGCTTGTTGAAGTGGTCTGGGAGGTCACCTTCCCCTTTGAGGAGGTACTTGAAATGAAAAGAGTGGTGGGCGAAATAAATTAAAGTCAAGGAAAATCCTCCCTGAAATCACTACCCCAACCATTATTTATTTGTTAGATACACCTTTGGCAGTAATTTTGAAATTGTTGATCTTGTTGAGCTAAAAATTATTGAACTTAAGGTTCTCTGGTCCTTCTCCAGCAGAGGCCTGTGCAGTGTTGCCAACAGTGACACTGCTACTGCTGCAGTTAGTGTTGTGGGTCAGTGGAAAACAGGCACAGCTGAGGAAGGGGACCCAAGAGGAAAGTTCACTCCTCTGAAGCTGCAGTGAACGGGTGGCTGCATTTCTGGGAGTGGAAACATGGAGCTTTGCCCCACGAACGACTTGCTGTGTCAGGTCTCCTTCAGTAGCCTTCACTGACAGCAGTCAAAGGTAGTAGCATGAGCACAACTGTATAAGAACTTTTCACTTCTTTATTAACTATATCAACTCCCCTGACCCTTTGGCTTCGTCCACATCCCCTGCTGTTCAGCAGCTAGCAGCCGTGGCCTTACAGCTTCAGGAGCTCTCCTTCTCCCTGCCATCATGGCTGTCCCGTTCACAGGAGCACCACACCAAGCCCCTGAGGCAGCTGCCGTGCGAGCTCGCTCCCAACCCAGCAGCGATACAGTCACACTGGTGTGGCATTCACCTCCCCTAGATAGTCCCACCGAGGTGAGATCTTCATAATTATGTCTCCATAATTATTTCCTTCTCCAGTGAGGCAGGAGGGAGGCACGCAGTGCCCTACACGCCGTGGAGGAGGTGTGCATTACCTCCCACCATCGTATGCCTCACTCTTGGGCAACAAGGAGAGGTGGGCAGGAAAAGGACCCAAAGGTGTGTTCCTTCAACACCTACTGCTTGACACTTGAGCCCTGGTTTTACGACGGTCAAGTGTCACAGGGGACTGAGCTGCAGGGTGAATCAAACGCTATATTTAGGAAGAACAACTGGAAGCTATGACAGGAATTCTCTTTTACACTTTGCTTCCCAACCACTGCAGCCTGGAGCAGCTCTCGGTGCCGTCCAGGCTGAAAGCATCGGAGCTATTTCAGACACATTTAAAGGATCACAGTCAATATCTCAGCTGGTAGAAGAGGCTACCTCTTTCAGCATCGAAAGGAGGTGTATATACTCACTTGACGGTTTGGAACTTTTCTTATTTAAGTAGATAAGTAGATAATCTCAAAGGGGTCAATTAAAAACTCAGAAGACTTGTGAAAACTCTTTAATAGCTGGCTGCCAGGTGACTGCAGTAGTTCTGTTTTTCTTCTCGTTTTAATGTCTTGTGCGGTGTATTCAGACCAGATCGTTATAGTTATTGCTTCATAGTCTATGGGGATCTTAAAAGATTTAAAACAGAAAGTCATTTAAATACCTGCTGACTCATAAGAAGCATAACTGTATTAGCTCGAACGCTAATTCGAGCATGTACAGAGGTAAATGCTTATTGTTTTCTATGTTTATTGTAGCTAGCGAAATGTTACTTGGGAGATTTGATGTTAAGAACAGCGCTCTTTCATTGTAAGCTTAACAGGTAACAGTGGTGGAAACAACTGCATTACGGGAAATAGTACGGTGTTTGCCTACAGCATGTAGTAACAGTCTGGAAGCTGCGAAGTGGGGGCTTTTCTTCTTTATTTGTTCTAGCTGGGTTTCACAGTGGTGTCGTTCCTGTCAAAGCCTTTTAATAAGATAATGCACTGCAGTTCTGTGTCCAGTACACCCTTTGTGCTTGGTGCCGTAAGTACAGCAGGGCAGAAAGGGGCAGTTTTCAGCTGGGGTGTGTGTGTGTGTGTCCCTCCTGGCGTGTATCAGCTACTGTACATCTCTTGTACAGATTACAAAAGATGGCATTATGATATCAAATCGTATTTAAAGCAAATTGAATCAGTCAGCTTATTATCTTTCTGCAGCCCTGTCAGAAATTATTTTTAGCTGATGGACAGTAGATAGGTCCTTTGTTTTTTAAAGGGTCTTTTCACAATCCGGCTTTATGTCACTCTGCAAAAAGTAGCAGTAACATTCACTGGGAAGTCAGGAGAGCACGGGAACTGGCAGGGGCAGCCTGGCATAAAACAGCTCTGAAATCCTGTTGCCATTGCTTCCTAAGTTTGGCTCGGCATGCAGACCATAAAAGGTAAGAGGTGAGGTGTGGGGTGGCCAAGAAAACACCGGGGCATAAAGGCTGCACAGCTCTGCGCTTCTCTGGGCATGCATGTGGGAGATTGGGCTGTGAAGGAGACTATTTGTTTAAGTTTGCACATGTGGTTGGGATGCCAGAAATAACGCAATTAGTGCTGCACGCTGGACTTTCTGATACACCTGGCAAAAGAATACATAAATTTATAAAATTAAATAATCACTTCAGTAATAAGTGCATCTGCAATCTGGGGTTTATTTTGCTACAGCTGATGGTCAGTATTGTTCTGGAGGGAAGCTCAGGAAAGGGAGGGAAGGGGACAGAGCCAGGGAAGATCGTCTATTTTTACTCAGTGGTGTGCTGTTGTCCTGATTTCTTCAGCAGTAATGAGGACAGCACAAACTGGTAAGGAAAATCACCTCCTCCAAAAGCAGTCCTACACAATTGTATCATACATCCATCTTTAGGAACCGGTGTCTGATTGCAATCATTGCAAGCGCAGACTTCTTGTGAGCCCAGAGCACCTCGCCGAGTAGCACCATTGCTCTGCTTCTTTTGAATTAGAGATCCCATGTAAATCCCTGCCCATTTAGCTCAAGGTGACCAAAGAAGCACAGAGCAGTGTTTTTGCAATGCAAAAGATACAGAAAAGTACATCTTGGCCTGAATTTCTTTGTGACTATGTTTAGAAAGTAGAGACATAGTGTTTTAAAATGCTGTATATTAATTTCCTGTGCTTTTGTTTCCATTTTTCATTCTGATCAGAAAAAGGAAAGGATGATAAGAAAAATTAATTAAACTTTTATGTATTATAAGCCCTATCTTTCCAATAAACTGGTGGATTCTTTTGCATTTGTCTTTGGAATACAACTGCTGATTAACAGCACAATGCATCGGTATAAACTGCATGGCATCCTGAGGAAATGGTTATTTCCATTCGTAGCAAAGATTTTGAAAGAGTGCAATAAATTCTTTGTCTGAAATTTTGGCTTATTGAAGTCTGTGCAAGTGTTGTCATGAACTCCAATGGCCAAGATTTCATCCCATAAACTGAATTCTGAGGTTGTTCTAACTGTCTCAGATTTCAAAATATTGCCAAAGTGTAAAATTCTCTGGAATGGTGCTGTTTTCATTTTGCATGGTGGCATTTATTTATTTACTTTTAACTGATTTACTGATGTAGCTGAACCAATTTAACCCTGAAGCCTATGCCCTCTGATGTTAGGGCTATGTTTTGGTTTGGGCAGCACTCCTAGAGCTGTGTGTGCAATCAGAGAGAGACCTCTAATGGCAAGTCACTTGCACTTTAAATTCTGCTCCGAATTAGGCACAGATATAAAGCTGATGTGAGAGTAGGCAAGAGCAAATCTTCCATGCAGCTCCAGGGATACAGCTTCAGACTGATATTCTGGGCTGAAGTCAACCTACAAGTGATCTATACTTTACTCTGATACTGCCTTCACGGGACAGTTGTGCTCTTTGGAATACCAAAGTCTCTGACCCACTTGTGACTTCTTGGTATATTTCTACTCTTCTCTCTTACATCATTTATTACTTTTCTCAGTATATTCTTTCCAATCTCAGGTAAAATACTGTAGCCAAAATATGCTAAAATTTGGTTGTTATCAGTGAATTCTCTGATGGATGTTTACTTACCACCTTTTAGTATTACTATTTTATTTTGCATTAAAATGAGATGGGTTAAATGATCAGACTCTAATAAAGGTCTAGTCCAGTTAAAGTAGTAAATCTCAGTGAAAGAGTAAAAGGCTGAGATGATATTGAAGTTAAAGAGATAGTAAACTTCTTTCTTGCCTTTTTTTTTTTTTTTTTTTAACCTTTACAAAATCCTTTTCTTTGGTGTGTTTCTCTTTGTTATTGCATATTAATTCTGTACTAGTCCATATCTCTACACATGCATAAAATTATATGAAGAACTCTGTTCTTTTTTTTGCATTAGTGCTAAGAAAAATAATGAATCTAAAACTTGGAAGAGAAGTTACTGTGTGCCCTAGCAATTCTCAAAGAGAATTTACAGTTTAACCATCTTGATCATTTTCAGTCTATATGTATTAAAGACTTGCAAGAATGTGTGAGTCAGAAAATCGTAATCTCTTTATTTATCAAAGCTTTGTAGCAAGTTATGTTTTATTTGAAGGAAGGTTTAAGCTTAGAGTTCTAATAATTCCATTGTACATACTGTGGCAGAGATAATCATGCATAGTTTATCTTCAAATGCTTCCTTTATTTCTTGCTCATTTTATGATGCCATTAAAGGTTTGAGAGATTCCTTATCTCTACTCATTATTGTTTATAATGTGAAAGAGAGAGCTCCATTTGTGGCTATGAAAGATTAATTGGAGAAGCTCAGGTGTTCTGTCTACTTCTGCTGTTCAGAAAGAATACCTATGCAACCCTGAAACTGAGACAGAAACAGGAGATGGGCAGGTGAAATGGATGCCCATCAAGAGGTAGCATGGGTTAAGTTTTAGTTTATCTCCCCTAGCTATCAGAATGTCAGAGCCTGTAACACTTTCCCATTTTGCTTGCAGGGATAAGACTCTGTCTTAAAAATGTCAAAGCAGCCAGCGTCACATGTCAAAGCCATTCAGGTAAGAGTGAGTATTTATGTTTCTAATATAATAAAATAATAAATCTCAACCTCCATTGTTTGACAAACTGCATTTTGATCATACAAAACACTGCAGAAGTCCTATCCGGGGATTATTCTTTCAAAGTGAAAAGCTTGGTAGTTAAGAAAGCACTGAAAATGTTGACCTGAGAACATCGTATGATCTGACCTGAGAAAAGGACAGATCGGACAGGCTGTTTGCTTACTTGCTTGCTTATATGTTCTTTCCAATGTTAGCTTATGTCTGTTAGTGAATCAGCTAAGTAAAACATAGTGATACTTTTGCAAAACCAGTCAGCATTATGAGTAAAATTAATTCTTGCAACTATTGGATTTTCCACAGAATTTATGTAATTTTGGAAGAACTGAAGGCTAAAAAGATGGCATAGCTAAAGTTTTTCATGTCTGCATTTCCCCAGTGAAAAAAAAAAAAAAAAAAAAGCACCTTCCAATATTTATTTAAAAACATTTTAAAACCAAAATGAAATGGGAGAAACGTTAATGTTTTCATTAGAAAAAAATCTTGTGTCACATACCTCCTCAAATGGCATATGCTCATAAGAGTGAAGTTCATTGTTACATGCTTATGAAAGAAACACCCACAGAATTATCCTATCATCATAAAGTAGCTGAATTGTGTTGAAGTCATGCTATCATTGATTCTTTGCTAAAAGCAAAAGTAATTCACAATCTGCAGAATTGTGCAGAATTTTCATGTATTCTGTAAAATGCACTTGCAATCAGCTTTTTCCACAAGTTCAGGTTCCTTTGAAAATATGTAAGAAGCACAAAACAGAATTTCTGACCTACCCTCTGTTTCCCCAAGGTAATACTAAACTAGTGGATTGGGGTATCAATACTGATTACCCAGTGTCTGGACAGCATACCGAGGTGGCAAGACAACATAAAAATGCTGATTCTGACCATCATCATCACCAAGAGTACTGGAACAAACATTCAAGCTACCATATTAGTTCCTTTGAAATTAGAAGTCATTGATTTCACTCAGTTGAAATTGTTGTCCCTCATATAGGGACTATGGAAATATTTGTATGACTAATGAAAAATTGTAGATAATTTTTAGCCTGGAAGTTTTTTAGCCTCAAATGTTTTACTTTTAAACTTCATAGGCACGTACAACCATTTTTAAGGAATTGTTTCCTCTTTTCGTTTAAGTAGCAACTCCTTTTCAGTTTTCTGATGACCTTCCAACTTTTAAATGTAAATACATTCTTCTAGTTTGTCTATTCAGAAAATGCATTAAGTTTAAGCACTAAATTTAATATTTTAAGAAACTTTAATTTTTGCAAAGGCAATTTGAATCCCTAGGAAAACTACTGCATAAACTTAAATAAATCTATTAAACATTGTGTCAGAGGTTGCTCCAGCAGGGAGACTTGCCCTGGAGTTGATACCTATCTCTCTTTGAGCACTCTGAGAACTCTGACTCAAAATGCCACATTACTTTTATATATTGTGATTCATATATTAGGATCCTTTGCCATTAGGTGCTGTTATAGTAGGACCGACATCCCCTGGAGAATAAGCATAGTACTACAGTGATGGAAATGTAATGCCACCTTACTGACTGAAGTATCCGATGGTGCTTCGTGTCAGAAGTGGCTTCTTTCTGACTGTACTGGACATACACTAAAGGTTTCACATGCCCACAGCCACTAAATACAGACGTGGGAGAGCTAAGGGTAGCAGCTGGTTCCCAGGAGTAGTTTGGGGTAACAGAAGACCAGAGTCCCTAAGTTCATGCTTGGCTACCAGTAGTGTAAGATCCAGAAATTCCTAATCTAGATGCCTTCCTTTTCCCTATAAAAGGGAGACAAACTAACAAATCTCTAAATATCAGTTTAATCAAGACAAATCAGAAATTTATGTTGTATTTCATGCTTACAGATATTTTTCCTTAAGTCAATTCAGAAAGGTCTTAGCAGAGTAGATGAGTACACATTTCCACTCATGAAAACTACAAAGACATCCAAAATATGGTAAGCACTTTCCAGAAACAAAGAAAGATGCAAGCCCAATAAGAATCAATCTGATTAAAAATAATAACCACTTCTACAAGGTCTGTCTACAGCAATTATGATTTACAGCTTCAGGAGTGTGGAACAAAAAATGTCCTATTTAGCAATTAACCAGATGGGGAAGCAGGCAAAGAAGAGGTCACCAAGACTCGTATCTCCATCCCAGCAGCCACGTGGCAAGAGCCCCAAAGAGGATTTAAAAAACACAACAGCACACTTGTGCTGATCACAGCACAACACAGTCCTTGCAGAGCTGCACTGGCATACAGGACTTAGTCTATCACTCACCCATAACACAGCTGCTTATCCACAGGAATGGACTGGCCTTGGATTAAAAGGGAGATTTATTGCTCAGGATTCTGGTATCTCTGGTCAGGAGCTGCTAGGAAATTAGGCACAATTTATTTTTGTACTAGAAATATTTTAATTTATTGTGTGTTATAGCGTGGTGTGTTACGAGATCCAGGCAGTGTTAAACTGTGTCTTAAAGGCTGCTCGTTTTACCAAGTTAATATTTCATGTCTTGTCCAAACTCAGAAGTGAATGCACTTTGTAGATAAAATAGTTCAAACCGCTGTAGTGTGACACAGAGCACTCTGAAAATGCTGAAGCAGAGCAAAGAATGGTTTATTTAATTTAATTAGCAGTCTGGCACTTGGTTTATTTTTATTCTTGAACCATTTTTAGTCACAGTAGGAAATGCAAGGACCGGGTAACAGAATTAGGGTTTTGTGGTCAGCCTCAGGTGGCAGTGGGAGCCTGACTTCTGCTTTATTGACTCTAAGGGGAACGGATGACCGAGTTCAAAACAAGCACCAGGAGGAGAGATCTCTCTTGGGAATAGTTCTGATATTTCAGCTTTGCAAACCTGTATGGCCACGCTCTCTGTAAAGCACTGAATTGTTTCCTATTCCAAAAAAAGCAGCTGACTGGAGATACCAGCGCCTGGCTGGGGAGATGCTTAAAATTAAAAAGAGCAGAGCAGTTTTTTTCCACTCATAAATGAAATAATGGGTTAAGTACTGTGAGGCTGAAAATGCCTTGTCTCCTGGGAACTTGCAGCTGAAAGGTTTTGCAACACATAAACTAAAGCTCAGTGAAAAAGCATATGAAATGAATGCCCAGTTGTCTATAAAATACACAGCTCTACAGACATTTGCCAGCCCCACTGAAATGGTAACATCACCGTGCATAAATAAAAGTGAAAAAAAATGAATAAAGGGAAAGGTGTTTATTTCTTGGCAAATGGATTCTTAATTTGTTTGATGCTGGATTGCAGCTGCCAGAACATTTGTTGATCCTAAGAAGAGTGGGCTGTGTTCCTGTGGCTACCCAATCTGGGGCACGATCTGCGGGGCCAGGATTTGAGCAGAAGGAAGGGATTGTTCATCTTCATTTTGTGCAAATCAGTCAGATGGTAAATGACAATAAAGCAGGTCGCTGTTTGAAGGTTCTCTGTTTACTCTCAATAGCATTACCGATTCACCCGCTGGTTTTACAAGTGGGAGTCATGATATTTTGATGACATTTCCTACGAGCAGCTTCTCTTCTGAGATCACGAGATAAGAATAGGTATAATTTGTGCATTTAGTTGATCACACCATTTGACTTTTAGAATAAGCCAGGCTGGGTCACATGAGGAAACAGATACATTTTCGCTGTTCTTCCATAGGCAGTGTTTTTTGCCCTCACCATGGGAGTATTGTGATGATGCCATAAGTGCTCAAAAACCACAACAATGTCTGTGCCCCTTTGGAGTTTTGCCACTTACCATTGTGCATCTATCTATCAGTTGCTCTTATATGCATCCTCATTTCCTTCTCACAGGCTAATATTAACATCCCAATGGGAGCATTTCGACCTGGTGCAGGCCACCCTCATAAAAGAAAAGAACTAACACCTGAAGAAGCGGAAGAGGTAAGAAAAAAGGGGGCTTTTTGATATATATATATATATATTTTTAAGGGAGTCCCTACCATTGATGTAAGAAAGCCTTTAAATCAACCTTACAGCACTACCTACCAATCTTAGGTACCACAGCTGACATACAGGGATCACTCATGGGAGTAACTGGCCATTTACTGAAGACTTCCTATATACACCGTTCTGTTTTTGATGCTGAGGCCTCCATAGGAACTGTTTCAAGGGTATGTAGTTCCACAGGATGATGTCTGCTGTCAGGATTTCATGACCAGCATTTATCTAGACTGGAATTGGTGAAATACAGCAGGAAAAGCTATAGGAAGGCTTTGGAAGGGTCTATTACTACCTGCTGCCCTGTGGTGTAATTTATTGTTTCAGCATATCAATATTTGACAGATTTTCAAACCCAACATTTGGAGACCTTTTGGGATTATTTATCAAGAAGTAGAGATTGAGCGTGAGGACTATACGTTTGCAAATTAAAACCATAAATTGTGAACCTGCAGAAGCGTGAAAATACTCCCTGACAGATTAAATTCTGTGCTCCGCTGCCAGTAGGTACTTGGAGTATTTAACATTGAGTTTTGAATGTGGAGTTAAATTTATGCTTTAGTCAACATTGATCACAGATATCATGTTTCTGGATGATATTAAAGCATCTTATCTACTCGGAACTTTTATAATAAATAAGAACTAAATCCTACAGTGGAGAAACAGGTAATAGTGCAAATAAGAAAAAGACGTAAGTACGATGGGTGCTTAGGGCTTCTTAGTCAGGTGGCTTAGTCTGGCTGCATAATCCCCACCTCAGAACTGGTCTTGCTGGGCCAGAGCTGCTGATGCTCCTTTGAGCCAAGGGCAGGAGAGGCTCAGATCGACCCCTTCAGCCAAGCTGGCTCTGGCAGGACTTTGCTGGGCAGCCTCTCAGCCATGTGCTGGGTGAAGCAGGGCTGGAGGGAGCCTTGCCCTCACACAGAGCAGAGCCCTGAGGGCCAGGAAGGAGGGAACCAGCCACTTCACTCCAGGCACACAGTGAGAGTGCTGGTGCTGCAGCCCCCAACTAGAAACAGCCAGGTTTGCTTTGGACAAATGATCTGCTCCTTCCAACCTGGTACAGGCACTTAGATGGTTTTGGCTGCATAATAGCTAATTATTCCTTTTCAGTCTAAATCAGACAGATTTGTTTTCTGAATTTCAACATATTTGATATAAATAGTGCTCTGCTTACAGAGAATTATTCTGAAGAAAACAAACTCAGCCCAATTTAACTCATTTTTAAGAAAATTGCAAAGAAAACAAAACAAAACACAGAAAGTGACCTTAAACACATACTGTTCCCCTGAAAGAAATCAAACCACATTCTCTCTGCAGTAATTAAACTGGTAAAGGAATGCACGCTATTAAGCAGAAACTAATGTTGTCTGAGTGAATTCTGGTGGTATTTGAGAAATAAAATAAATGACAAGTGCTGATAATTAGATTTGGTTGGGTAATTGAATATTGCTTTGCTTTACAATTATGTGAACGCTATACATGAGACAGATATTATGGAATAAAAGTTCTTAGTCCTGGTTTTATAGCCAATATTCAACCAAACCAGTGGGAGCAAAGACTACAGAGACAGCTCTTCTCAGAATAGAATAAAAATGAATAAAAATAGAATAAAAATAGAATAAAAATGCTACTGCCTTGTTAAGCTTTGCAGTAAAGCCTGTGAGTCCTTAAAGCAGCCTTAGACTTATACACCTTTTGCTAACCGTCCTTAGCATTTTTCTCTGTATTTCAAAACCCTGGCAAAAGAGATTAGGGAAATATGGCTTTTACTCAATGGGTTGGTGTGGTCACAGAGGACTACATATTTGTTGAAGGTCAAAGTAGAGGACATGTTAACATGCAAAAGAAATGGGAGGTGGGAATTTGAGAATATAACTTTTCTTCAGTCAGAGCATTTCCATGCATGTATTTGTTAACTCTTGTCATACATCTAAATCAATCTGCAGACATACTTCAATAAACCTGAAGGCCGAGGTCTGATCTCAGCAGTTCCTTGTGCACAGAGTGAGTGATCTAGGGAGAGATGCAGTCACAAATAGCACACACCTGAGATTGGGATGGAAAACTAACATGGATTTATGGAGCGCAAAATCTCCAAAATATGGTCAAAGGTTACACTATTCGTACTACGAGAAGGAATGCTATAGCAAAGGACTTGAAAAAGTCTTTTTAACATGGTGTCTGCTATGTACTAGTAAGAACTGTGTTCTTTTTAGGATGGTAGTTGTTTTGTTTTGTTTTTAGATTAGCAAGCTGTGCAGGAAAACTGTAAATGGAAACAAAACAAGCTAATGACACCTCTGACTACTGATACAATTTTGTGCATACCTCCAAACACCTTTTGTGTCATTCTAATTATTCTCATGTTGTGCTTTGCTACCATTCCCAGATGTCAGATCATTAAGCTAGATACTAGTACGTACGGTGGCTGGGGCAGGACTACTGACTGGGATCTTAAATTATCAAAACAGAAACAATAGTATAATGGTGTTAATTAATATTAGCTTGTATTAACTAATCATATTAGCTAAAAAGTGGGAACAGATAATACAAATTTAATAAGCCAAGCAACATAATTGTTGCTGCAGTTTTATATATTGATCTGTAGAAAGTTCTGAAAGATTGGATAAGAAAAAGTGGTCAGTTTTCTAAAATTCTTTGCTTATTTGCCACTTGACATTGTAAAAGTCTGCTTCCTTATTAGTATGTAGTCCTTTAGTCAATAGGAAAAAGGGTTTTTACTGACCAATAATAATTGACAGATAACTTGGAAATTTTAAAAATTAAGTTAAATATTAGGAACTGACTGATCACAGGCTAATAAATCTAAATACTAAATTAACTCCAAACTACAAAAAGCCTATCTCAAGAGGCCATTCACAGAGTAATTAAAATAAAATAAAATAATTGCATTGTGAAATTATTGGCAGTCAAATACTCATTCACGTCTAATCCTACATGATTCCCCCTGTATGTTAGCTGTACAAAATACAGACTAGACTGGCTAGACCTTAAACTCCCTACTGGAAAACGACTCCTTCAAAACATTGCTCAGTGTAGGACAGAAATAGTCTAAAATATATGCTGTACCTCACCTAGGAGCAATAGTACATCAGAGGAAGTACCAAGGGGTGAAAAACTGTGGTCCATCAGGAAATTAGCTGAGATGCTCGCTGTTGTGTTATGTGCTGTTGTGTTAAGTGCTGTTATTTTTACTGTGTCAGCAAAATAGCCAGAAGGGACTACCTTAATTGAAATATAGTGACATTTTTTTTTCTGTTCTTACCAATGAGGTTAAGAAAAAATAAACATAAACTCAAGCTGAGCTTGGATGGAGCTTCTGGGGTCCATAACCTACTATCATAGCTGGTCTCCAGAGCTGGGGAAATGTGTGATGTTCTTCCTCCCCATTTGGCCAGCACCAATGAGACTGTAAGAAATTGGATAATAAAAGTGGCTCTTCAGCTTTTTTTTTCTCTAAGAAATGAAAGATCTGGGAATTGTCTTTAATACATCACTCAGTTAATTTTATGCTAACAATCTGACACTGTAAATTCTTACCCATTTACAAAAAGATCCATATTCCTCTGCACTGAACACCTTCTAAATATTTTTTGTAGAGCTTTTAGACATTCAAGACAACAACCAACAGAACTATCCATCTCTTCCTGCTCCCCTCCCCTCCCAGGTTTCCGTTGTGCTTGAATTTACTATAAAAACATCCTTTTCTGTTTCTCAAATAACTGACCTATGCTCATGCTCAAGAGCTTTCTATTGCAGCAGCAAGGTCACTGATATCCTTTTGTGCAGAGTGTTCCTGCTACAGAGGAGGAGAAAGAAAAGAAGCATCTCCCAGGAGCTAAGAAACTTCCAGGTCCTGCTGTCAACTTATCAGAGATTCAGAACATAAAGAGTGAGCTGAAATTTGTCCCCAGAGCTGAACAGTAGTTGGAACAAGCAGGTGAGTAAGAGAGGTTCTTTGCATGGCTCTAGGAAAAGCAGGCTGGTCCAGAAACATTTTTTTATGTCAAAAGATGTCTTTTCAAAAATTAAAAAGGACCTGGAATCACATTCCTTCTTTCAAAGACAAAATATATGGTGTAAAAGAGGTCTCATGATCCTTGGAATTCTTTATTTCATAAAAGGAGCATGCAGGAGACTGTATCTGATGATACATGGCATCCATTAACCTACCTAACAAAAAGTGTATTTGGCTATTATATTGAAGGCAGCTAACAAATACCATCTTTGTGCTTCACAAGCACAAGGTCCAGTTCTGCTGAATACAGGACTTGTATGTCTGTACACTAACTACAAATGAATGTATTACAATGCAAATAATTTCATTACAGTGAGGGACAAGTAGGTCAGTATTTTTTAAAAAAATCCTTTAGAACATTAGAGATTGGATAATATTTTATTTCTGTAATTCAGAGCTAACATAGTAATGGCTCCATGCATTTAATCACACAAATGCACCCAGTGCCACTTGTGACACCCAAGGATGTGCAACATATCTTTGAGGATCACCTCTCTCAACCTACTAGCTACACTTTTGATGCAACCCAAGATACAGCTGGCTTTCTGGGCTCCAAGCATAACTTGCCAGCTCATGTTGAGCTTTTCGTCCACCAGAACCCCCAAGCCCAACTCCACAGGGCTGCTCTCTATCCATTTTTCATCCAGCCTGTAACCATGTTTGGGATTGCCCTGACCCAAGTGCAATATCTGAAGTTTATTGTACTGAAGTTTATTGCCTTGCATGTTAATGCAGATTTCAGAATTATTTTAATGTGATTTCAAACAAGGCCAATAAACCTCTGTTGTTTTACATTCTGAGCCATAAAATAATAATATTTTCCATCCATGAAATTATCATTTTGTTTTCTTTGAAAAGCCTGAGTCAGTAAAGATGCAGTTATAGTCAAAGTTCAGCTATATAGAGAAGTTTTAATACAAAACAAACAAACAAACAAAAATTGCGACAGTAAGAAAAAGATACTTGTGTCACAGAGTAGTCATCTGACTTGCCAGTTGTGCCTGACACAAGTCCTTTTTATCATGAAGAGAGACAGAGGAGCTAAGCTGAGTAAAAGAACATCATCTGGAATTTACTGCACAGAAACATTAAAGAAGAGAAAATAAAAAGCAGTGCAAAAGGATTCTGTGAACACAGAAGTGCTGCGGTCCAGGAATCTCGAAAGAAATGGTGTATAATCTGAGTGAATTGTCCCAATACACACTGTACGTTAATTTATTTTTAATGTGCACCATAAATATGCCATTTAGAAGGAAAATATTTATTTCTTACTTTTAACCAGTTCTGCCATAATGTGCATGTTATTTTTGAAGCAACAACAACAGAGTCTTTCTCTTCAGGAAACTTGGGAAAAGGAAGGTTAACATTTTGTAAAATGTACCATTGTAGTCATCACACTAAAGCAGTGCCCAGAGAAATACGAATTTTTAATGTGAGGCTTTAAAGATTTTTTTATTTTTTTATTTTTTTATGTAAGAGATATTTAGATAGAAATTTAACCCCATATGTAGTCTCAGGTGACTGCTATTTTCAATGTTTAAAATTGTTATTTTATAATTAGCTTACTGAGAGTCTGACAAAAACATTTAGGGCACATGCAGATATTCACTATAAAGAAAAGATTTCTACAGGAATATCAGCAAAGTGAAAGTGAAAGCTGTGAGGTCATTATGAAGTCATTTCTGTCTTTGTCCTTGTGATGTTGTATTTGATTATCAGGTCCCAAGGCTGACACAGATGGGATGGCTGATCACATCATTCATGGAAAGGGCAGAAAGGAGGAAAGGGTGAGGGGACTCTGAAATACAGGAAGGTGACAAGAGGGAATGGTTGTGTGAAATAACATTGTGCATTTGGGAGCAGGAGGTGATCAGAGGTTACACACATTCAGCCATTAATTACCCATTGGAAGTGCATGTGATTGATTGGAGGTGTCTCCTCTAGGAGATAAGCAGTGGAGTGTTTCTGATTCCAAATATTCCTGCAGTGATGCTAAATGTGATCACTGTTTACCTGTTTATCTGACTGATGTGAGAAATACTGCGTTGTAGATTTTGGATAGTACAGTCACAGATCACATCTGAAAACTTAATTTCTAGAAGATTTTCAGACATGGTACTCACTGGAGACTAGGAGTTCAGTTTTAGTTGCAGTGCAGAATTAAGCATATGCATAAATTCTACATAAAATTGAAATGTAAATCAATCACTTGCCATATCCAGCAGCCTGGAAAGGTACTAAATCTAAGGACTGTCTCCCATAGAGGATGTTCATCAGTTCCGTTGTTTTAGGCATGACCTGTAGCCTTATATAAAATGTGGTGTAGTCAGTGAATTGTTTTATGACTGTCCATTCCAAGCCAGTGAAGATTATCTTTTGTGCAACAAGTCCATACTAACATCTGTCTGATATGCTGCTTCATGTCCAAGAAGGGGTTACTGACCATCCTCTGAAAGCGATGCTCTATAAAGAATGATGCATTGACTGGACAACAGAATATGTCTGTGCAGAGTGCATACTGATAAATGAGTGCATTCTTTGGATTTCATTGTTTGGAAATGAATTCTCTCTCACATCAGTACAATAAACTTCAGATATTCACAGTCGAGGGATTTCCCTTTGTTGGTATTTTTTATATTTCTCATGGTATGCTGTATGCTGTAGGTACCCACTGAAACTGGTGGAATAGCTCCAAATCCTCTGGATAATTTCCATTATGCTGTGATTCTATAATAAAATATCATAAAAGTATCAAACATATACATAAAAATGTCAAAAATATCAAAGGTTTTATAACTACAGCAGTTATTTTTAACACTTCCTTTCAGTGCTATCATTTGCCAATGGATGGTTTCAGTAAATTGCAAGTCAACATGGCCAATTTTGTTTAGATGTTGATCCATGTTTTCTTGCTTGGTTTTAGAGTGCAAACCCATCAGCAAAAATAAAAAATGAATAACATTATGTTGGTCCATTATTTACAAATCTACTCCTGCATAAGTTGTAGTTTAGAGTAACTTCTGTTAAATATTTTTGTTTTTGCTCTTTCACCAAATTAGGGAATATCGAGAGACTTACTAAAATCACAGTTGTGAGTCTAACAGTTTGTGGGAGGGATATAATTAGTAAAATGTCATAAAGCTGAATCCAGTGAAGGTCATAAAGTGCTTATCAGTTAAGATATTCCTGTAGTCATCCCTTACTGCTGGTCTGTCATCTATAATTAACTCATTAGCATATTCTGCTTTGTCATAATGATTTTTTTTTCTTCCACGGAACTACAGACGATGAGTTTGATGGAGTCAGTTTTAGTATACAAATGAGTTGTGATTCATTTTCCTTTTCTCTATCTACATTTTTTTTGCTGCTTCCTTTGTACATACACATTTCAACATGCATAAGAGTGAAACATGCACAAAATAAAATAGCAATGCAATAGCACACACTAATCAGCTAAGTATATATCCTATTGAGAAAGCCATTGTAGGAAGCATTTAATTTGACAAAAGGAGCCTGCTATGGCTGTGATTTGTTACTGATGGTTGTGATACCTTATGTGATAACTAGCATGGTGATTGCACATGAAAATAACGATTGAGCAAAAATTGTAATTTCTCTTAAGTATAGTTTATATTAATTGCAGCCAGTTAGTACCAGAACTCATAGAATATTTGGATTCTTTCTATATCCTTTACCCTGGCATTGTCTTCTGGACATATTTGGAGAAAGCTCTCATTTCAATCCCAATTACAAATGTATTCAGAATTTGGTCAGACAAGGTTGTTAAGCTATGCCTGGGCTGTTGCCCACTAACAGGGTGCCTGTCCTGTTCACCGTATGAGAAACAGCCAGTACTTGCAGGGAAGCCCTGGTCCTTACCTGGAAGTCTCCTGAGCAGAACTGCTCAACAAATATTAGTTCTGTTGTCAGCACGGGAGTTGTATTTTGAGGGCATAAGAACAAACAGCTAGTAAGAACTCCCCAGGTCAGCTCAGACTTGCAGCATTACCTCCTCTACAGCATTCCTGTCTCACACAAAAAAAAAAACAAAAAAAAACAAAAAACAAACAAACAAAAAAAAACGAGGAGTCTTGTCAGCACAGCAACCTCTGAAATTGGCACCACTTGGAGAAGAAAGAGAGAGGAAGGGAAAACAGAAGTCCCTTAGAGGATAGAGCTCTTATATCCATACTAAAAGACGTTCCTTGGTGTCACTATTAATTATTTGCAAAAAATATCAATTACCCTGGGTTAAAAATACACATTTTAATTTTGCCCGCTGAGTACTGTGGATGTTAATAACAGTTTCATGCTATGTACTGCTTTTGAACTGCATCTCACTTGAATGGTAGCCATCTACCTCTCCTTATGTCACTGCTTGGATACACTTCTCAATGATTGCATCTCATTCCAGTACTCAGGTAGACCAGAAGAACATAGTTAAGCTGCTGTACAGTAACAAGCAAAGTTACTGATGTTTTCTCCAGAAAACATATCCAGTGTCTTGCTAGTAGAGAACCTTTGAACAGCCCCACAGTTTTAAGAAAATGTGTTCATTTGATTAAGCCCAATTATCCAGACCTCATGTGAGAAATGGAAATTCTACATCCAGAGGATGTTGGAGAGTTCATATGAGGAGTTCAGATGTCCTTCCTTACCACAAGTGGGAACAACAGGTTGAAGAGAAAGAATCTGTTTGCAAGAAAATCATCCAGTTTCTTGCTGTCAAACTCAGAGAAGGCTCAGAGGGGGATCTCATCAATGTCCATAAACACCTGAAGGGAGGGTGCAAAGAGGTCAGAGCCAGGCTCTTTTCAGTGGTGGAATTTCCAGATTAAGAGTGCTTGGGGATTTCATGGCCAGTCATCAATTTTGCCAGGCAAATTTAAATTTATAAAATTTTCTTAAGAAACTAAGTAGCTGAGTTTTGTTGTTGTTGTGGGTTTTGTTTGTTTCCTTGGCAGAATATTTAAGGTTCTTTTGATGTGCTAAAGTTTCCAAGTTTTTTTTTTTTTTTTCTTTTTGAGTCTACCAATGTCATCCTTCTAGACTTTAAAGCAAAAGAGCTAGAAATTTTTATTAAAAGAGAAGACTGGGATCCCCTGGACATACTTTGATATGAGAAAAACCTTTGGAATCATGTTATCTCCTTGATTTAAAGAAATAAAAATTACTCATGCTTTGTCTCCCAGAATTTCTGGGTTTTAAAGTAAAGATTTAGTTCATTCTTTCTAACATGGCCTGCAGATGTCCATTATGAACTGAGGGTCTCTTTTCTACCACTGCTGAAATGCTGCAGTAAGCCCCAGCACGTAGTTTCTGGGCCTTTACAAATCAAGGAGAGGTTGCCTTCACATTCACTTGTTAAATGGTGGAATTGAGCAGGTAAACAGGCTGGAGGGGCTGCTTTCTAAATGCCTAACAGGGCTTAAAGGTATGCATTTAGAGACTGACTCTAGAGAGTAAAGAACAGGGAATGTTCTCATGAGCAGCAAATGCTTCCCTATGAAGTAGTTACACAGAAAAAGATTGTATATTGTAGTTTTGAAAACTAATAACTTCAAAACAAACCCCGTAAAATCAGAAAACATTTTGCTACAAAGCAAGCTACAAAAATGGATTTTTTTTTTTTTTTCCAAAACATTAAATATGCAAAACAAATATCTTTCATTTCCAAGCTATGTCTTCAAACAGGGTGTTTTTTTTACTGGAAGAGACAAGCACGAAGTAGTAACTCAAAGTGCTCTCATTTTCCCCAGGAGCCCGAGTGTGATAGGAAGCCACTATGAATTTTTACAACGTGATCGTGTTATTTACTACTCTGCCATTGCCATATTCAGGGCTCACTCAGAGAATTTGCAGACATGTAGAGGTCAACAGGCCTCAACAAATACACAGAAGAAATTTCTTCATTGAGCCTCTCACTTTGACACATTAATGCTCTTGAAGTAACAAAATACTTCCCACACTGGCAATCTGGTCTCACAAATCTCTTCTCCTTTCTCAGATGAGAACCATCAGTCTTCAGGGTGGGAGAAAGGTCCAAGTATTTGGTTGGAAAGCTGAAATTATTATTTTTTAAATGAGTCTCTGCTGTCAGTACCTGCTTTTGTGTGATCCCTCTGTTGATTAGTTAGCCCTGAACTTCTGTTGTCACACTCCCTTGTAGATAATCCTGTTTCCATCAGTGCTGCTCCTGACAGATTTTGTAAGAACTAAACTTTTCAGTGAATTCCCGAGTTGGCACTATTGCTGGTTCCACACTCCTAAAATGAAACTTAAAAAGGCAGGAAGCCTCCCGAAGTTATCAGATATAGAGAGACTGGTGAAGTGTGAAGACGGGTTACATTCTTGCTTATCTCTGCTATATGTAGTAAGAGATAGTGTGAATTAATCACAACATTAAAAAATAAGTATGACTGGCATGTATTGTACTTGGAAATCTTAGAAATCCCTACAGCCTTTGGCCTCGATTAGGGTTATTGGTGAACAGACCCTAGTATTTGGAGAATGCCGCCTGACTTACATGGAGCTTACCCTGAGGCACGCGTGCAGGAGACCATGTAGAGCTAATTGGGAGCCACGGGTGCTAGAAACCATTTGGACAGCAGGAAAGAGGTGGTACCAAACACTACAAAAGAGTGAGATGAAGGCTATTTTCTGCACCTAGAAACGGTCCTGCCAGCTTTCGGTATGTGTGGAGCCCTCAGACATTGTTATGACAGGTGTCATCAGGAACCCAAAATAACAAATAATTCCGGTCACTAACCTGATGGGTTAAAACTGGGCACAAGGGTTTTCAAGTGCCTCCGTCAGAGTAAGAAGGCTAACTGCTTTTGAATACACGAAGTGCAACTTCCTACATTATTAACAGCTCAGCTGGTTTTATCAGACCTACATAAATTGTAGCCAATTAAGCTGGCAGTATGATCTGAAACATCATGGCTCTGATGTGATCATCAAATGAATTTTCTTCCCCTAAATTTAGTGCCTCATCATTTTGTTTTATAGCTTTTATTCGTTTCATTTGATAAGAGACTACCTAATCATGTTTTCACAGCCTTGTGCTCAAGAACCACATAAATTACTGCATCACCGTGCTTTGGAATTTTTGGCATCTCATTCAGGATTTTGGCTCGATATTGCATGAGCCTTGTCATCTGCGTCTGGGAGCAGACCATCTACAAGTGTCACAAATCCTTCTCTATACTTGGCATTAGGCCTGCTTCAGCCACTCAGTTATTCCTTGTGTGCCTTGTTCTGAAAAAATACAGCTTTCTAGTGTCAAGGCTATCTCTATTCCACACTCGGTTGCAAATTCCTTCTGAGAAAAAAATAGCATCATATAATGGCAGCTATAGGTAGAGCTCACCATGACAGTAATTCAAACCTCTGTTTGCTATTGGGCAGCACTACTGAGGAAATATTATTCTGCAGATTATTCTGTAGATACCTGTTTTTTGCTCTCCCTATCTGCTCCAGTTTTAACCACCTTATTCCCCTTTGACCTGCTGCAGCAGTCTCAAATACAATGTATTCCATGCACTAGGAGAACAAGCTACAGGACATAAATAAATATTTCCTGTGAGTCATACTTTATTTCTCACATTTTATTTGCTGCAACTTGTAGCTACTTTAAATGAAATTTAGCTGAACTAAACTTTGCTTAAACTTGGGAACAAGTATAAAATCTGGGATTTTGTCTCTCCATTTAGTGGTTAAATTAGTGTGGCTGTGCTTGTTTCTTGCACAAACGGCTGAGCTCCATATACGGGCATGGATTCAATAAAAGCAGAATAAAACCCTCAGACTTGGTGCTCAGACCTCACGCCCCCACTTTGGTAGAGTTGTCATAGCATTGCTTTTAATTTAATAATGCAGTTGTTCAATTGGTTGAAAAAATAAACCGAGTCCTTCCTCTGTTAGTTCTCCTGGGTCTTTGTTCCTGTTTGCTGCCTCAGAGCAAACCTTGTCTTGAAATTGCTGTTCCTCCTGCATGGCCTTACAGAGCCTTTCTCCATACAGAAATGTAATCTTGGCGTGAACAATCGCTGCGACTGTGAATGCACTTAGGGAAGAAGTGGGCAGTAGCTGTACGGGGCAATAGCCTTGCTTGCTCACAAATGAACCCAGGGAGAAGCAGGCTAACTGGCCCATGTCAGCTGCTGTATGAGTGCGTTTTGACAGCAGTGTAGCAGTAGTACTGGCGTACACAAGCAGATGGCAAAATTGCTTTTGCTGAGGAAACATCAAAGAACAAAAAGCTTCCCCCAAGCCAAACTACTCTTGTTCTAAGGGAAGGACATGATGACAGTAGCTAGATGGTGTTATTTCAAGGCTCTGAAAGGTACAGCCTTTGTGTATGAGACAAAACCAACACAAAGTGTGTGCTGAAATGGAAGATAATACAAATCTGAAGACTTGAAACTAAACATTTGAACTTAAATAGGGAGAACACAGGGAAAAGCAAGCCTCTATTTGTTTCTGTGTTTGCAAATCATGCTGTTCTTGAGTGCAGTATCCTTCTAAAAGACTGTAAAATACTGGGATAGAGTAGGTGCTCTGTTGTACAGAGCATTTACTTAAGGATCTCAGATCTCATGTATTTCTAAATTTCCTTGATTTTGTGGTTTTGTCTGAAAATAGTTGAATTGATCTGTCTCTTCAGGGTATGAATAGAAGCTTTTATTTTTTTGGGAAAAAAAAAAAAAAGTAACCTTCCTCTCTTGTCCTTAAGACAAGAAAGGCTTTCCCTTTTGAAGACAAGGGGCATATTTTCTTTTTTCTTTTTTTTTTTTTCCAACTCACTTTGGTGAAAATAGAGTTAATTTGGATGGGTGTACCTCACATATTTGTTGTAAAGTTTAAGCCCATCATTCAAAAAGTACCAAATTTGGCAATGACATAGACTTGTAATCCTTTCTGCTCTGTATATTCTCTTCTTATTTTTCTTCTGGGCTAAATGCATGCGTTGGGTTTCCTATTAGATGTTTGAACAATTATTTCAGGGGCAAATCAGTTGCCTGCCAACCTACTGCAGTTAAACACGTTAGTAAACAACACCTGAATCACTGTTGAGTATGAAACCTCGGTGAGGACGTACATGTTCAGCTTCATGTGTGCGGTGAATAAGAGGCTGAACCTGGCCAAACAGTACTGCTCAGCTGCTTGTCAGCTTGCTGAGCTGCAGGATGACATGATCACATGTCCAAGTGTGAAGTCATTTGCAGTTTGGTTGAAATTCAAGAAATTTATTTCCCTAAGGCAGGATGAGAATTAGACCAATTAGCTCCAACTCCTTAAATGCCTTACTTTAATAGATACCATGGAGGTGACTGAAGACTGGCTCCCTGAGAAGCTTGGGCTGACCTGAGGCTAAAGGCCTAGTTCTTGAGCCAAATTTCATCGTCCTTCAGCAAACTATGTAGGCAGCTGTTTCTGGTAGCCATGGAGGATGGCAGAACTACGTGCCTCACTACTGTGGACTCATTTGCCTCAGAGAGGCACTGAAAGCTCTTTGTGTCCCAAAGTCTCTCTTTGCCATGGAGGTGGTTCTCTTGCGTGATGGTCTAGTGGACAAAACTGCCTGGATGCTACCCTCTGTTAAATACCTACTGGTTGGCTGCCTGCACCCTTAAAGAGGGGAGCTAATGGGGAGCAAGTGCCCCATACATACACAGGTGGTGGGGCAGATAGGAGTGGAGAGTAGATGGCCCAGAGCTTACAGCACTGACCTGGCAGAACCAGGCCACTCCTGCCTTGATTGCTGTGTCCCAAAGCCTGGGGGAAGGCCGGCATTATCTTCCACTGCCAGGTGCACTTGCATTGCTCAGGGACAAGTCCTGGTCCAAGAGGCAACTGGCCATAAGGAGACATATGAGGTTACAGGATAGAGTCCCCAGTTCTCACCCATAGCCCCAGGTGTTTCTGTTCACATAGGTCCACTCAGAAACCTGCCCTGCAGAAGCTTACTCTCCTGCCATCTCGAAGAGATTTTGCTGCATACACTGTTAAGAATCCTTGAGCCACTTTTGCAATCAGCATCTTGAAGCTTTAGGGGAGAGCTGTTTAGATACAGCTAATAGAAAAATAATTGAAAACAATCACATTGTCTTCTCTGGGGCTTCAGCAACATCCTGAGTTGAGTCAGGAGCCATTAACCCTCACACTGGGTTGGAGTGTGAACCATCTCCTCCAGATTTGCACCTGAGTATTTTCTTTAAAATAAACAGAAGAGCAATTTGAAAGCACAGTGAGAGAAGGAATGTGCTGGTAGCCCCCTCCCCCTTCTGCACTGGCTCAGCGATTATCATATGCACCCAGGATGCAGGAATAAAGCAGTTCAACTCCTTCTTCTCCTCAAAAGGATTAAACCCAAAATTTCTTGCCTCCGTAGAGACTGGAGACTACCTCAGCAGGGGGAGCCTTTTCTAGACTTTGAACTAAAGCACGACTGCTGTGCAGAAATGAATTAAAATTAATCTGTAGACTGTGAGCCTGACGGCAGCTTAACAAGGAGTTCAGTTGTCAGTAGGGAAACCTGCTTCCTTGTGCCTTAGCATGTGGACCGCTGTATGCCTTGTCTTAAGGCTAATTCATGTAGCAACAGTTTCCTCAAGCTGTGCTTTAAAAGAAGGTGGCTGCTGCTGCATTTTTTACAAAGCCTGATGCAACAGGGTTGGTGTTGAAGAGGAAGGTATCTGTGGGAACCCACCATGCTTCTGGGTGTTGCTCAGTGTTACATGTCTCCCCAGTACTCAGCTGAGCAGGTTTATGAAAAATCAGGTATCTGTAGATGAGTTTGAGCACAGTTTGAGATTATGGTATAGTTAGACCAAAGTTTTGAGAAACATCTCAAAGTTTTGGAGTGAAGCACCTAGGTTCCTGTTGCAACACAGGCAGTTAAACCACTAGGGTTCTGGCCCCCATTATTGAAGAGCACAATCCCATTGCCACTCAGAGCTATGCTCTTAAATCACTTAAGTGTGTGGTTCTCAAAATCCCACTCCAAATTTGTATGTGCGAATTGAATATTGTTCATTGTTAAGAGTGAATGCGCCTCTGTGTCCTTCTGCAACCCGATCCAGGACACATACTGATACAGCTGCATGAATGCTCTAAAAGGAACTGCTTTATGTAAATCCTGAGAAAACCCTGTCTGTAGAGCTAATAGACGAAAATAAATCTTTTCCACAGAAACTGTGAATCACATTGGTAAAAATTCAAAATCAAAAGTTAATTGGTCTTAGAAGCCTGTTTTTAATAGCAGCTCATTCCTCTCATCTTTTTCTTTTATTTTCCTGTGGAAAACATACTTTTTTTTTTTTTTTTTTAAATTTGTTTAGGCAAAAACTAATTTTGTGTTGTGAAACAGGATGTCATAGACAAGTTCAGTTTTACTCTATGTCTTCCAATCAGTCCTAATACCTCATGTCTAAATGCTTGCCTGTCATAGACTGCAAAATCAAGAAGCATATTGACAGTACAGTCTTGTACAGGAAACATGCTGCAATGCCTTCATTTATGTTTTGGAGTAGAAAATAATAATAATAATAATAATAATAATTTCAATATTTCCAATTTCCAACATGTAATATTTCAAATATTTCCAATTTTCCAAAACATGTAACACTTTCAAGAAAACAGGTAATATTGGAAGCTGTAATAAATGATGAAAAACTATAAACACAACATGCATATATATAGTTTGCTGACATGAAAGAGCTTCATATGTAGTGTATCTGCATGTATAAAATATTAACTACAAGCTTTCAAAAGAAGAAATAATTACCACATGACCCGCAGTAGCCTTAAAGAAACAAGATAATGCAAGGAATTAAGCATATACTGCATAGACCAAGTGTCAGAATACACAGTTTTGTAATACAGTCAGTTATATGTCAAATTAAATTAGCATCATGAGTATGATGTCATGCCTTCATGCTTATCCATTTCTGAAGAAGTCCTGTGAGTTATGTCTAAAATGGCTGTTAAAGTTCACAAACCTGTTCAGACCTCTCTCTTCCCTATGGCAAGGGGGGCACAAAATTCAGAGCAAGAGTGTTACATACTCAGAAGAGGGTGCAGAGAATGTGGGTTGGAGAGACTGCTGGTTTTTGGCAGCTAGCAGTCACTTTCTTATCACACATCCTTTTCCTTCTGTTTGCTCTACTTTTTAATTGTGTTTTGCTTCATACTAAGTGCTAAGCATAAAAAAAATAGTATTTGCAAAGTGCACAGAAACCTCCCAGTCCTGATTTGATATTTGATAATACCACACCTAACTTCCATTTCTTCTGTAACTATTTTTGCAGGGATAGGACCATTGTCTCAGCCCCCTTTTTATTGCACATGCTAGAATTATATTGAAGTAAAACAGGTGGATGAATAGTACCATGATTAATCATAGTTCAGTCATGCTGTGATATTATCTGTAGACATATCAGATGTGCACTATATTTATATAGAATGACACTGACACATTATGAATTCTGTTGAGAAGAAGCCATATGACCAGGAGAAAGCAGCATTTTTAGTAACTGTAAGTAGCACGGATAGTCAAATGTGGGCTATTTGCATTACAGCCTGGGTAAGGTGGCAGAAGAGGCAGAATTCATGATCAATAAATTGGATATTGCTGCCCAGAGATAGAGATGGCTGAGATTTCTATTTCCTTTATTTGAGAGGAGCCCCTTCTCAGTGTCTCCAAGATCAAACAACTTGCCGCTCTTGCATTAACAGCAACAAAATCAAGCTGAGAGAGCTCAGTGATGGGCATTACTTCGTGAGTGTTGGCGCTTGCCTTGTCCCAGCCCTGACACCCCTGCATTCCCCAACCTCGGCCCCCCAGCACAGCTGCGCTGACAGGGCGAGCCACATGGATCCACACCAGCCTCCCAGTTGAGGAAAGCCCCTCTGCCCTGGGACCTCAGGAAGGGCCACTGGAAGAGCTTTACACAATAGGTCTGGCGCTGCCATTGCTGGGCACGTGTTCTCTTTTAGCTGGTGAGCAGCATGGTGCAGTGTGTTGTGCCTTGCCGTGTTTCAACTGTCCGAGTGCTGGTGAAATCCCTTTAAAATACCCGGATCTTGGCAGAGTGCTTGCTACCCTGATGCCTGCCTCTGAAACAAAGCAATCCACCAGCAGAAACAACCCCACTGTAGCCCTACCTGCTGCTGCGGCCTGGCTGGGCAGGCAGGCTGAGGCTGCAGGCCAGAGGACAGGGGGAGTGCTCTGTGACAGCCCTGCCCGGCGCTGCACTGACTCCAGGGCTCCTTTTTATTGCCGTTATTTTGTTATGGTGATTTTTAACTGCCAGAGAGCTTTCTGTGCTTACTGACACAGGCATTTCTTGCCATCTCTCTCTGTCCTTCTGGGAAGGGGATTCGTACAAGTTAATGCTATTTCCCCCTTCCTCAGTAGTAATGTACATGAGAGGCGTGCAAAAGGCTCTTTTCTGACAGTTGTTTCTGTGCTTGTGCTTGCTATGTCATTAATAAAGGCTGCTTTTCAAAACATGCATTTGCAAATGAAGTTGTGGTTTTACCAGTGCTACGTTATGATTCTAGTGCAAAACATTGCCCGAAGGGTTAATGCTGAATCTCGGTGCTTTACACCATGTATTGCTGGCTGTATTTTTTATTTTTAGTTTATCATTTAATGTAATTTAATTTAATTTAATTGTTTTATGTTTAATTTAATTTTATTTTTGGTAGAGAAGCCGAAATCATTGTTAGTGAGAGGTTAATCACAGTTAAAACAGTTACGTAAATAATGCATTGTGACCAGTAACTCTTACAGGCAACTAGAGGGCAGACTTCTAAAACAGTTCAAGCTATGCTGCAGCTAGGTGTACCTCATTGCTTCCCAAAAACATGCTAATTGTCTGACTCCTGGGGGTTTTGCATCTTTAACTTGATAAATACTTTCAAAATACTGTCCTAATATGGCTCAGAAAGCCTATTTCTTAAAAATAAAAAATAAAAAAAATAATAAAAAATCATTGTTATGTGTCAACAGACAAGTAGTTGGTATTCCAAGTCTGCTAATTATTATATCCAATAAATCTCAGTTGCTATTTCCTTGTCCCTCCCTATGTCTCAAAGTGGTTATTTTCATCAATTGTGTTGTGTTTTATTGTGTACTGGAAATCACTTTGGACTGGAGAGTTTTTTTTGTTTTGTTTTGTTTTTTCTTTTTTTTTTTTTTCTTTAATTTTTGTTACGTGTAAGTATTGCTTAGCATCTGAATGGGGTTTGGCTTATGACCCATTCGTTGTGGGATGTTTACAAAGACCCTTGCAGTGGCAGAGGAAAATGGAGAGAAGTGAACCCATGCAGCCAAATCACCAAGAAGCAAATTAAACAAACAGAGCCCCACCCCACCCCACCCACCCCTGGTTTTAACTTCTCGTGATCCAGTCTTGCAGTCTGGGGGAGATGGGGCATACACTGTAATTTTTCAGGGCCTGGAGCTGTCAAAACGAATAATCTTGAAGGGCAGCATTTAAATGTTTTGCATCACACATCTGAATGAAGCTGGAGATCAATGTAGCAAGAAGCAGAAATGAGGCATAGGCTGTGGAGCCAGTTTGGAAATGCCAATTTTATGTTATTCTGCAGAGCTGGGCCCTGCCCTCAGCAGGACGACAAACACAGAAGAACTGCTGGGGTTAAACCATACTACAGAGATTTTGAAAAAGAGACTACTTCTCTCCTGATTAGCAAGACTAAACTGTCTCCAGCAAATTCTGGGTGATAGGAGTGCTGAGCAGGAATTAGGGTTTGGGAGTCTGGCAGGCCATAAGTTGTTGGCCCTTGGAAGCCCACCTCAAAGAGCTGCGCCAGCACCTTGGCAGGCTGCCGGGGAGCCAATACAGGGGCCGATAAGAAACTGCCCAGCCCAGTCATGCTCAATGTTCCAAGCTGCATCAGGAGAATTGCTGAAAGCAAGATGTTTCCATAAAAAGTTACACTTCCAAAGCGTAAACCTTTCCCAGTGGAGAAATGTTCCATCAGAAAATATTGGACCAGTTTGACTCTTGGCATACTCCAAGGTACAAAAGCTCATTGCATTTTAAATAAACTTCAACAGCTTCAGACCATGCCAACTCTCAAACAACAAATCAAGCAAGCTCCGCTTTTTCTCCTGTAATTATCCAGCCTAATAATTCTCTTGCCATTTTCCCTTTCGCTTCACTGAAGGAAGAAAGGTTGTGTTTGCAGTACACCAAGATGCTGTTTGCTTCTAGTTTCATTGCCCAGGAATTTGAAATTCATGAACAGTCATGATATAAATACATACAGCTTTAATCCCAAATTATGTATGTACAAATGGCACCAAAATTCAATTACTCTCAGGACACACATGATCAGACTTTGTTTTGTAAAACATTTTTGTTTGCTTGGAAATATTGCTTTCTAAAAACAGCATGAAGTGCACATTTTCTTCAGGGACAAATGAAAGACAAAGTCTGCCATGCAAAGGTTCAAATGTGGCTTTTGAAAGCCTAATGAATTAACATCTAATGCTTAGACCTTTCCCCTCAAACATTAAAGTTCCATGAGAGATGGAAAGTGTCTGTGATGAAAAATGAATGGCAGAACTAGCATCCTGGAGGATTTGTGAATTCTGAAGAACAATGAAATAAAAATGTTCAGACAATGTTAAAGTGTGGTAGGAACTGAAAACTCAGGAAGCTAAGGGTGCGTGTTTATGTGTTCACTGGTGCAGATGAGTTAACATCCTGTACAGCCTTATATAGTGTTATCTGAAGACTACAGCTTAAAACAATTTTCCTCTGACCATCTCATATCTGCGAAATTTTGTGTGGCTACGAAACTAATGCAATAATGCCAATTCACCTTGTGTACATACCAGTATTTCTCTGAAGTAAATGACCTGACTATACATCTGAAGTGCAGATGAAAGAAAATTTGGTGCCTATGCCTTAATTTCTGAATACAAATCAGCACTATTAGGCTGTGTGTTCAGTCTTAACTGATTAGCTGATGCTTGTGTGAGTCATTTATCAACTTAAGACTGTTTTAATATGTGCTTATTCTTAAGTACTTTCTCAGTTTTTTTTTTTTTTTTTTAAATGAAAAAGGCACCAACTCCACAGATGTCAGTAGGCAACAAAGACCAGCGGCACTTTATAAATGCCATTAGTGAGGGGATCTGCTGGAGGACTTTATGGCAATCTACAGTGTGCCAGTTTTTTCACTTTCCACAGCCTTTGCCCCTGCGATTCTACCACTCCCACAAAATAAAAATACATTACCTCTTGCTTACCAATTTGTATTTAAAAAATACAGCTAATTTTATAACCCTTCTCAGCATGTGAAGACCATGCAGATACCAAGCAATGTTGCTTAACACTGGGCATGCACTCTGAAGAAAATGCCAACTCATCTGTGGTAATAAGTGGTAGCCAGTGTGACAATAACAAAAGACATGAGCATTTAGGTGTAAAATCAGAGAACCTCTCCAGCAGCAGCATTTTGCTGTATGATACATTACATTTGGAGTAGTGAGAAAGTTTTGTTTATAATTTAAAGTTTTAATATTGTTTGGTGAGCTAGGACCAAATGAAGTGCAAGCATAAAAGAAGTCTGAGCCAAGTGCCTTAAACCATTTTTCATCATTTAACTATACAGCACAGTTATGCATTTTAGAGTTCATATGGCATGAAACAGCATACTCTTGAGGCTGATAACCCATCCCTACAAAACTTTTATTGCACTGTTTGACTATGATAAGACTGCTGAAAGGATTTAACTGGAACAGTCATTATGAAACCATAAAAATGTCAGTAAAAATACAGTCACCTTTCTCCAAATTTCAGCCCCCGCAAATCAACCTTTTTTTCTAAACAAAACAACAACAACAACAAAGCAAAATTAGGTGGCCTGAATATTCAAAGAAACGCACGGAACATCTGAGGATTTTCAATTTCCTGATAAAGAATATATATATTTTTAAACTAAATCAGGCACTTTCCACTAGAAGCTTTGTTTTATTAGATTTCCAGCTTCCTGCCCACCCTGAAAAAAAAGGAGAATAAGTTCTTCCAACACTTTCCATGGCAAAATCAATAGATGGGAAGCACTGTCTTTTGGTTGTGCTGGAATTGGCAATTGTGGGTGAAACTATGACCGAAGTGAGCAGGGATGCCATGAGAGCAGGTGCCAAGGTTCTGAGGAGTGCAAAATGACCTTGGTCCCACAGCTTGCGCTGCCATACAAGGGACATGAGAGAGGTTGGCTCCTTGGAGCTGTAGTGCTTGTGGTGGGTTATCTCATGACCGTCCTTCCCCAAAGGCTGTGCTCCCCCCAGTCATTAGTCACTTTTGAAAACCATGAATTCTGCTTTTTAGCTTTATAATAGTTTGCTCATGGTTAATCCAGGTTACATCGTGCAATATCAGTCATTATGTTCTTGCCTCCTCCTCCTGTACTTCACCTGCAGACACCTGCGAGGAATTTCCCCGCAGTTATCTCTGTGGTGGGTGACCAAGAGCTGACTGTAGGGAGTCTGTGCAGTGAGAGTAGTCACCACCATATACATTTTCTCCTAGCTGGAAACTTTGCTGTCAGAGACATATCCTGGTTGAGAAACCCCAGTCATGTAATTAACTCTCAGTAGGTGCATTTCATATTGCATCAATGAGTGCCTCCTTACAGAGCCTTCATCATTTTCAGCATACACAAAAAAAAGATGTCCTGATGTTTCAAATAGCACTGCTTTTTTTTTGGACTTTTTCTTTTAGTAGTTGATTTTTGTTACTGCTTTATATATACTTTGTCAATCATTATTTTATTCCTTATAGTGCTTAGCCTGGTTCCTTCTGTGTATATCTTCAATCTGAAGGCATCACAGTTATGAGTCTTTATTTTATTTTTTAATTTTAATTTTAATTTTAATTTTATTATTTCTTAGTGGGACCTAGCAACTTCTTTTTATTTTCATGGTGCACCACCACCTAGGTGCTTTCCTACTGTCAGTTTTTCACCTGTGCCTGAAAGCTGATAAGTGGTTTTGGCTATCACTGGAGAAATCAATAGGATTTGTAGCACCTCAAAGGAGGTAATAAGTATTTTGCAGGTTCTGTTCTTAGATTTTTACTTTCTTACTGATAAATTTGCTACCACAGTAATTCCTGAACTTTAATTGTCTCTGTAAGGCTTTGTCTTCAGAATCCGAACTGCTATTACGGGGAATTAAAATAAAATAAAACTAGACTGTCCTGGAAATTCCTTTCTAATCTTAGTGCTATAAATTTTTTACTACTTAAGCCCTTTAAGTCACATGGCTTCATTAACAGGCTGTTTGGACATACTTGCTCGTGCAATCAGAATGATACCTTAAAGGGGAACAAGCCCTCGAGCGATTCTAAATAGAAAACTCAAAGGCTTTTTTAAAGCAGAGGTGGTATATGTGGATGAAAATAGCTTAACATGCATTCAGAGAGCAATTTCCTCCCTATATTGATTAATAATTACAAAGGATAGTAATTATAGGCGCACACCTGCATGAACCTAACAGGCCTTAGTAAAGTGCCACAAAGGAAAAGCTGTATTTTTCCCTTCTGAAGGTATTAATTTCAAAGGTAGTGAGTACTGCAGCACAGTTCTCATTGACAGAGGTAGAAAGAGCTATTGCAGCTTCTCATCAACAATGTTAATCAAAGTGTTTAGTATATACAGCTCGGTATTTGGTTCCCATTAAAAATCATAAATGACCTCATAGACTCACAAAGCAATTGAAATTGAGCCTGAAAATCTTTTTATATGGATGACATTTTAGGTTAAAAGACATCAGAGGGTAAACATTAATGAAAATGGTAAAATTGAAGCAAAAAAATAAGCAAAAAAATGAATTTAACATGATGTAAACATATGCAACAAACACTTTTTTTTTTTTTTTTTTTTTTTCCCCAGATATGTAAACTGTGCAGAAATAATATGAAAGGTAGTTCCAGAGAGAAAGTCACAGCAGAGGTAGAAATGGCAATAATAAAAACTGTATCAGAGCTTGTATGTTTTCTTTGTAATGCCATTTTGAAATGTTAAGCGTAATCAGTCCTTATCAATTCAGTTTCTATGAACTGTTTGCCTATGACAAACCTCAAGATATGCTTTCCCACTTTTAAGAAACTGTTGATTTTCATCCTGAAAACCAACATATTTATTGCAGCAAATTTACTGTTGTGAATCATTAAGCTAAAAAATGTGTTTGGTAAGGTGCTACTTCATTTAAATGATGATAACTAGCAGCCCATGTTGTATTGCTTTAGGTGGCTTTCTGATCTGAGCCAAGAGCTGCCCAAACAAAAGAAAAAAAAGACTGATACAACTGAATAGACGATAGAAAAGTTCAGAGCACATTTCCATGATCTAGAGAGTATAATGTTTGTGATATTATAGTACTAGTCAAGAAGTCGAGGCACTTGTTATGGGAAGAATTTCTTTCTTTTTCACTGGAAAGGCTGAAATCTGGTCTTTTTTTTTTTTTTTTTTTTTTTTTTCCCACTTTTGAAACTGCTACTAGTTGCAACACCTTAGTCTGTTAGTGTTGTACACAAAAGCAGTGTAACTCAGTCAAGAATCATAGTGTTATGGACATTAGGTCTTTTCAGAGAATCAAAATTTAGAATTCTTGTTCTTTAAGGAAAAATAGAAATATTTCAGTTTTATATTGCCCAAGGACTTCAACAGTCTTTGTTCTTGGGCATGTTCTGTGAGGTGAGGTCAAACTGGGCACTTCTCAGGTGTGAGGTGGCTGCCCTGAAGGGGCATTGATCTGGACACAGAACCAAGGAGCTCTGAAGGCTCCAGCTCCACCTACGGACTGGAGGGCTGCCCAGCTACTGAGAAATCACAGAATCACAGAACTGTAGGGGTTGGAAGGGACCTCGAAAGATCATCGGGTCCAACCCCCCTGCCAAAGCAGGATCCTCAGAGCAGGCTGCCCAGGTAGGCGTCCAGATGGGCCTTGAATATCTCCAGAGAAGGAGACTCCACAACCTCACTGGGCAGCCTGTTCCAGTGCTCCATCACCCTCACCGTGAAGAAGTTCTTTCGCATGTCGGTGCAGAACTTCCTGTGTTCTATCTTGTGGCCATTGCCCCTTGTCCTGTCCCCACAAACCACTGAGAAGAGGTTAGCTACATCCTTCTGTCTCCCACCCCTCAGATATTTATAGACATTGATAAGATCCCCTCTCAGTCTTCTTTTCTCCAGGCTGAACAGACCCAGGTCTCTCAGCCTGTCCTCATAGGGAAGATGCTCCAGGCCCTGTATCATCTTTGTGGCCCTCCGCTGCACTCTTTCCAGGAGGTCCCTGTCTTTTTTGTATCGGTTAGCCCAGAACTGGACACAGTACTCCAGGTGAGGCCTGACCAGGGCAGAGTAGAGGGGGAGGATCACCTCCCTTGACCTGCTGGCCACGCTCCCTTTTAATGCACGCCAGGATCCCATTAGCCCTCTTGGCCACCAGGGCACACTGCTGGCTCATGGTCACTTGCAGCTCCTTACATGGTCATTTGCAGCTCCTTACTGCAAATCCACATCTGGGCTGGGAGCTTGGAGATACCAGAAACCTGGATGACCCCAGAATTTCTGTGTGATTCAGAACCTCTGCATGTAAGTAAGAGCACTGAAGTCCCTAGACAGAGGAAGGACCTCAGTTTCCAAGTTTGTGGGACCCTGCCTGGCTTCGACCCTCTAAGAGCTGCCATCTCTGTTTGGCTCTCCAGTCCATGGCAGGGATCAAGGCTTGAGGGAAAAAAAAAAAAAAAAAAAAAAAAGAAAAAAAGAAAAAAAGAAAAAAAAAGTAACTTGAGGAAAACTTCAAGATGTTACACCCTGGGTGAGCCAGCTGCACTGTTGTCTACTTGAGATGAGATGCCTGCAGCTGAATTAGCGAAGAACAAATTTTCCACCTGAAAAATTTACAAGGGATTGTTTCCTTCTGAATAAGAACTGTTCCCAAAGAACAACCAATCTATCCTTTGTATGACTAAGATAGTGTGAGAGATTCCGTAGTATTCAACTAAAATCACAGATTTTACCTTTGTTACATAATTAATTGACTGACAACTCATTGCAAATATTGGTCATTGAGGGAACTGATAGGATTCTGTGCTTACACAGTACTCTATCGTTTGCTTTAGAAAGTTAAAAAGTATCTGATGTATAGAAGGTAAAGAAGCCTAGCCGCTTCTTCAGCTGACTTCAGCCAGGAGTCCATGCACAAACCTCACCATAAAAAATATTCACGTCTATGATTTTGTGTTTCTTGTTCATGCTTATTAGCTCTCCGTGAACCACTTGCATAACACAGCCACTGTGCTCAAGTAGCTGCAATCTCCAAATAGCTAAGGGAACAGCCTGGAAACCATGCACAGTTTAATACAACTGTGCTGAGCCAAAAATCCTCCAAAGACCTTCCAACACATACTGTTATCTAATCTGTCTTTGTTACCACTTAAACTGTTATGGCAGCCATTAGGTCAGCGCAATGCCATTCTTCTTAATTGTGTTATGTTGGCTAAGTGCCCAATTTATACCTTTCAAAAATGTCAGAGATTTGTTCCTTACTTGGCAGGAGATAAATTTGCTGCCATAACATATTGATCTGAATGACCTCCATTCAATAGCTGTCACTTCAGAGCCACCACACTGAATTTCTCTCTTTTGCAAGTCTGTTTGCTGACTAAGCTTTGTGTCAGTGTAGGTAACAAGATATAATGTGTGGAATGCTTTTTCTTGGCTTCTGATTATTTATTATTTTTGCTGTTGTCCTAAGGTCTATTGTTATTGACTGGACATGGTCTTACACAATACTCTGCTACAGCTTCCTTGTGCACATACTGAACTACAAGAGTACAAAGGGTCAATGTTGCCTTTAGTTACCCATGCTAGCCTGAAGACAGATGTAAATTAATTGGAGGAACAACACATGTGAGAAAGCACATATGGCTTTCAGTATTTTTTTAATGATAAAGGTAAGAAAAGCTCATTATCAAAAACAAACAAATTGTCAGGTAAGTCTCAAAAAAATAAATAAATCTGACCCTCGTTGTATTGAAATTCTGTGTGTAAGTGTGTAACCTGAATCTCTATTTTTTAGCTGCTTCCTGATATATTTCATTTTACTGTAGGTAAGATGAAGAAAAAGGGAGAAACTATTTAATGTTTTCAATATTTCAGAGAATCACACATGTCAGCATGGCAGAGACTGGAATGGACCTCCGAAGGTCATCTGGTCTGACCCCCCGTGCTCAAGCACTGACAACTAGAGTTTGTTGCCCAGGACCATGTCAAGAAAAGATATATATGAGAGAAAATATATTTGAGATGTATGAGAGGTGTTCAAATATTTGAGATCACTACTTTTATCCTGACAGAAACTTAACAAATGTGATGAAATAATTTGCGAAAAGCATGCAAGAAAGCAAAACATGTTTTAATATAGAGTTTTTAATTTAGTCAACCAGCTACCACTGAGAGGGATGCAAAGGATGAACCCCTCTTTGCAACCCGAACCCTCTTTCTGATGCCCCATCACTATATTAGTATGTTCACCTGGAGCACATTTGACTTCCTATTGCTTCTTCCGCTGTCTGTACAGACAACGACCCAGACACGATATAAATATTGAAGCAGTTGCACAGGAGAAGATGATCTTAGCAAGTGGTGCCCACTGACGGGAAGTGAGGGCAGTTGAATTAAAGCAGATCCCTTGGCACTTCAGGTTACTGTCTCAGGAAGGACAAGGCTTTTATCAACTGAGTAACAGAACTGGGGAGTCAAAGATAGTCCAACTTTATTTCACATTCCAAATTCCCTAGAGTAATCAGAGGAAGTATGACACTGGATTTACCTTCTTTTCACAAAATTTTCCTTCTGAAGACTGGTGTGTAGGGAATTCTAGGCTAACTCTGCTCAACACTAATAAAAGTTCATGACCTCTGTCCCCTTCTTACCTTACTGAAATGAATACCCTTTTCATTCCCATGGTGCTTATTCACCAGGAATGCCCAGATGTCACTTAAAAGTTGTGGGAATGAAAGCCTTTCCTGGGTCTCCTAACTCCATAGGAAGTTGTTACCTTCATTTCCCACTTGCACTTTTGAAGAGACATTTTTGATCCTTTTTATCAAAGTTTTCCTGTGCAAAATTTTCTCCAAGTAGTCATGCTTATTGACAGTATGCATAGCCCAGGGTTCGTAATGAATGCTTTCAGATCATTATAATCTTTAGAGTTTATATGCTTTAAATCATGTTTCACTGCTTGGTGAGATAATAGTCTAAAGAAAAGACCCAGTTCTCCCACTGTAACCCCCCATCCTCTCCCAAATAGAAGACTTCTTGCTGTCTTTTCTTAAATATTGCATGTATGACTGTGATAGTGGTGAGTAAGAGATCTATAAATGGGTTCTGGTGAGGAGTAAACATCATGTGGTCGTTCACTTTGGAAGCTTGCTGAGTGGGAGGCATTTACTGAACCTTTGTGCACTTGCTATAATCACTGATTTTCTATGAAGTGCTAATGGTATATGTCTGTTTTCTCCTTTGTAAGGGAACTTCTTATAAAACCAGCTGCATTATCAGAATCTTAGGGTTAAACATATAGGGCTGGAAACTGTTCAGATAAAGACAAATTTTACTTAGCCTTCAGGTGACTCATGTTCAGTCTTTAATTATATAATATTAGTGCTGAACGTGGTCATTTTATTGCATAAATGGAGATACAGCCAAAATCTGAGTTCATTTCTTGTTTCTTCTACTTTCAGCTAACATGTTTTAGAAGAACAGAAAATACTGACAGTTTGGAATTTCTGATGATTTTTTTTTTTTAGAGGAAATCTTTCAATTGTTTGGAGTTAACTAGTTTGTGTATATTTTCAGGTGGAAAAAAGAGATGCAATATGAAAAACTGTGCCTTTTAAAAAAAAAATGAGATTTTAAAATTAATTAATTTATTTAGATTTGTTTTTTTTCAAGTTGCATCAATGTTGAACAACACATAAATTAAATGATTTCTTACATAAAAATAGTAGCACGTTTTCCTGTGGTTGGAAAATGTTGGAATCCACCTTTTTTTTTTTTTTTTTTTTTTTTTTTGCCACAGAGGCTAGCGCTGGCATCTAACTGACTGCAATCAGAGCCCTGCAGATTGTCAAAATGGGAATGAAGAAAGTCTCGAGGGTGGAAAAAAGGCCTCATCCCATGATTCAAGAAAGCTCCTAAGCATGTGCTTAAGTCTGTCCTTAATCATGACAACATTTAAGCTTGCATTTGCTGTCAAGTACATACTTCTCTGTTTTCTTTAAATGGCAGAGTGTTGTTCAGTAGAATAAGGTTGATTGGAGTGGCAAGAGAGGCACTGGTAGATAAGCTGCAGCGGCTGAAAGAATAACCAGGGAACATAACTGTGAGGATTATTAATGTACCATAAGCAACCTATTTTTGAGTTTACAGACTCCCATTGATCTCTGGAGGAGTTTGAGCTCTAAAAATAACATGCCTTTGGGAGCTGGGAAAGAGAGAATTGTAGCTGGCCAGAGGGAGGTCTGAGTGGATTGGAGCATCACGGGGAGATAATAGAGGGTCCACTGACTGCCAAGGGAGTTCAGGTAGCAATAATAAGCAACCAGAGAGCGGGAAGTACACCTGAGAGAAAGATAATATTATTAGCAGATGTTAAAATAGTACTGCTTGCCAGCAGTGTGCTTCATACAAAATTTGAGAACAGTAGGCTTGATTTTCCTCAGCACCTGAGCTCTGAGGCAGAGACATCAGACCTTTTTGGTGGATCCAATGCCTAGTGAGAGTTCTGTGCCATGGGAGGGGGAAGAGGAGAGGTTCTTGTTCAGCTGGATGGGATATTGTGCCAGCTGGGAACCTTAAGGCTTGAGGTCAAAAAAGTATTAAATGATACTGAGTTCATCAGGAGCTGGGTGTCAAATGTCTGTGAGCCGTGAGAAAAAAAAAAAAAAAAAAAAAAAGATTGAAAACTGGGGAGGGAAAAGGGAGTATTTGATGTAATGGAGCCTGAGGCTAAAAGTAATTTAAGTAAGTAGCCAGATTACTTGGATTGTTAATCCCACTCAGTAATATGGCACTTAACACATTTTTGTTTCAGTCTGTTAGCACGGGCAGGCCCACAGAGAAGCAGGGGCAAACAGGGACCTTGCACCTTGTGCACAAAACCATCCTGACCCTTGCGAGCAGAGGACAAGTTCTCCTGGGAGCAGCAGAGGCTCTCCCCAGACTCACAGACCAGCTGAGGGTGGAGATCACACAGTCCAGCCCCTGCTCAGAGCAGTGGCAGCTCCAGCAGGCTGCTCCAAGCTGTGTCCCATCAGGTGTTGAGTTTCTCCAAGGGTGGAGACTACCCAGCCTCTCAGGACAACCTGCTCCAGCGCTTGAGCACCCTTACCGTAAAATAAATAAATAAATAAATAAATGTTATATCCTGCCCTGTCAGTGGGCACCTCTGAGGAAAGTCTGTCTCTGTCTTCTTGATACCCAAGATTGCTGGATTTTGGTGCCTTGGTGTGCATGGCACAGAACAGTTGGTGTTAAAAGCTCAGGAAAGGCTGAACTACTTGGAGAGCAAGGTAGGGGAAGATGAGCATGGTGCTCTCCTGTGCAGGGCACACGTCTCCTACAGGTTAACACCTGCAGGAAACACAGCCTTATCATCTGAGGCGATGAATCTGCTGGCAAGGTGTAACAAGTGTCATAACCCCATAAAAGAGAATGCTGAGTTACAGCCGTCACTCACTCCATGAACCTGCCCACAATGTATTTAGAGGCAGAGCAGGGCATCGGCCTCTTTCGGTAGAAGGATCGGGAAACCCTTGTGACATCGAGTGCCCAATCATCCTTCTGGGTGCCCGCTGCGCTGTGCACACCGGCGCTAATAGATACCCTCTATTCTGAGCCCAGGCTCGAGCGCTTGTGTTTAATCATAGTTAGTAATGTTTTATCCACCCACCACTGCAAAACAGTCACCTTGTGATATTCAGGAACAGGCACGGCACAGTTTGAAAGAGAAAGAGAATACTGGATTGAAACGCAAGGAGAACGTGTGTAGGCAGGCGGTAATTATACAGGACGGGATTACACGTGCGTGCATATCCCGGGGAGCCATCAAATACAGCTCTAAGGTTTGATTTTGGTTTTGAGATCTGAAGAATAAGTACATAAAATTACCTGATTGGAAGGAAATTTCAGCTGAAGCAGACTAGCACATTGCCTCGCTGAGTCAGGTTAAGAGATGATTAAGTTTGATTGCTAATGGCAGGAGTGTGCCAGTAGCACTGTGTTGTTTTTTGACCTCCTTCTTTAGGACATCGACACCCCCTCACTTTTCTCAAGCCCAGTTAATTAACTTTTAACTTCTTTATTCAAAGGTCACCAACACTTTCAAGGAGTTTGAATAAGCCATGAAGTGTTTTTCTGAAGAGCACCTCTTTTCTCCAGTGAAATGTTTCTTATCAAAGCTTAGCAGTCCCAGCCTTTTGAATGTCCCTCCAATATTTGTTCAAATGTGTGCAGCCCCCAGCATGTTCAGGAGCAGCAAAACTCCAGTTTATATAACACATTGTCAAATATAGAAGGCTGTAATTTTTCACTGCCCTATGACTTTTTCTTTACTTTTTGAGCATATATGTTCATGAGTTCAAGAAAATTTATAAGAAATTAGAGATAATCTTTCACCCCAAATATTGACATCCTATCTAATTAAACGTATACCCTGTGAAAGGTTATGTCTTGAACTTTTGGAAGTTACTTTCAAAACCTCTTTTCCTCAGTACTGAACCATCTGGAACCACCGATATCAACAGCAACCACTGATACCTCTTAACTTCAAAGAGAACAGGAATAGACCCTATGCTGGGTTTCAAATTAGCTGTGGCAACATAGGGAAGAGTCACTGCAGACAGGTCAATGGAAATTGCTCATTCTCCAGACAGCAGCTAAACACCCCCCTATGTTGCTTCACATAAGTAAATAAATGAACACTGATAGGATATATAAAATCAGGCCAGAAAATACTGTGCTACCATGTCCAGAATACTGTGCTCAGTGCTGGGCACTCCTGGAAATTAAAGCAGAAGGAGAGGAGGATTGAAGATGTGACAAAAATAGTTATAGGGACAGATACCTTCCATAAGAAGAGAGGTTGAAAAACCCTGTGACTGTCCAGTTTGGAAAGGAGACAAAGAAGGAGACTTGCTACCACTAAGGGGTCAAATGGGCAGAACAGAGAAAACAAGGGAAGAGGATAATCAATGCAGTTGAAAACATGTCTATATATTTATATACATCTTAAATATTTCCATGTGCCACTGGTAAAAGTAAATACTGCTTTGATTTCTAACCAGCTGATGCATCCCTACTAAATCCTAAATCCTGCTGTGCCGTGTTGCAGGATTTGCTGCCTGCACTTGCAGAAGCAGTGCAGGGGCCTCCCAGGGTTGATGCAGGGCTGGGGCTGGGGCTGGGGCAGGAGCTGGAGGAGCCCAGGAGCCCACCAGGCAGCTGGGGGCAGCAGGGAAATGGGATGGGGCAGGAGTGGCAGATACCCTGTACTGAGGACAAAACATTACTCTGCAAAGAGATCACGAGCTCTTAAGAGAGTCATGAAGTTTCATCAGATGGAGATTTGGAGAGTGGGTGGGAAAAGCTAGTGGATCAAAACGATTTGTTTCACGCCCACTCTGTATTCCCCAAGCTCAGGTGTAAACAAGTACACTCAGTGAAAGCAAAATTGCAGGTGCTGGGAATATACACCCCCTCACAACTTATGGGTACTTCTCTGCATTCTCTCAAAACATCTGTTAGTTCCCTGATAAATTATTAATTTTTGGTCTTGTATTTGTCACACAGGTCTGACAAGAGAAACTGAACAGATTCCAATGAATGGAGACCGTCTGAAATGTTTTATATATTTGTACGAAGACTATGAACTTCCTAACTCTGCAATACCCCGTAGGAAGCATCTTCTTTGTACATTTATGTCAACACTTTCTTCTTGTCCATTTTGTTTGATATAGAAAAGTAATGATGAAATAAAACAGAATGCAATAACTAATACTGAATGTGTATATATTCAGGAATGGTTTTAATCTGAGAACAGGGAATAGTGTAATTAGAAGTTTGAGCCAAAGTGGAATAAACACTTTTTAAAAAAAAATCATTATTTGCAATTTTTATTTTCCTTTTGAAAAAAAAATCAACATGGAAAAAAAGAGTTTAAAAATTATTTCACAAAATGCAGAATGAGTGAGGAATGTAATGTCTGATTTCCAGCTTTGTATTCCTGGTTTTAGAATGGGAATCATGAATCCTGTGTAATAGGAATATAAAATATTAAAAGGGGTGGTCTTTATAATGAGTTTAGTTAAATTCTTCTCTCATGGCAGAGCCGAAGTATTTATTTTTCCTGGGACTTTAAAAAAGAGCTGATGTTCTGGTATTTATGCTTCATCCTTATATTGTACAATAAAGGTACACGACGTGAACTAGCTGACAAAAAAGCTGCAACCTTTATACAAATAAACAGGTCAACCAGCCTTGAAGGAACATGTTCCTGAATGCAGGCTCAAGGATCACTATCTTCAAAAGCACAAATAAAAGGGGGACATTGAAATACTGATGCTAAGTGAAAATCATGTATGATCACACCAACGTATAATGAATAGTCCCTGACACTTGTTTTATATGGAACTGTACATAAATGAAGACTGTTCAATGCAGATTCTATTTTTGGAAATGAGATCTTATTGTTAGAGAAATTTAATACACTGTGTCTCCTTGGTCTCTCTTGTGTTGTTTACTGTGAAGGGATGAGAGGAGCTGTTTTGTAATAATATTCTTCTACCATTGATCGAAGATATTCTACATGCTCTGAAACTCTCTGCCTGGCTCTTGTTTATTTAGTTAAAATAAAGAAGATTATTCTGGTTAGAAAACAGGTTTCAAGTTGATTGTTGCTAACAATGACATCCATTTAATTCTTGTCCGCTACAGGACAAAATACAAATACTGACTGGCAATATTTTTATATTTTATTACACATACTTGCATGGCTTTGTACAGGAAATTAGAAAGGAGTCTTACTCACTGTAGCTTAGTTCAAAGGACTTTCTTGTACTTTTTACTTTCAATATGTGATACCAACATTGCTTAGTATCCTGCTTCATCCTTATATGCTTATGGATGATTTCTCTAAATTCATTCCCTGGAGGCGAACATCCCCAAAAGACAGGTTGAAGTGAAAGTGTCAAGAGGCAGAATGCCTCAGGAGCACCTTTCATTTACATACTGATGAGATTAACATGTCTATTCAGTCAAAAATGAACAATTTTCCCACATACTGCACTAAGAGTCACTGATATTGGACTGCATTGTTCCTGTCAATATGGAAGTGATAAAAAGAGCAGAAAACACAGTCATTTGAGCCAAAAGCATGTTGAAGGCAAGATGAGCCAGGGACTCAGCTTTTATTATTCCTTATTCACTTTAAAAATACTTCAGAGAACTGCAGAAAGGTAAAGCCACGTTTTCCCCCTCCTTTCACAACTAGGAACATTTATAACTGAAATTGCAGGGCATGGAGAGAATTAGGAGTGATGGGGAAGCCCCATAAATTAAAATAAAATAAACTGAGTAACTGTTTAGTCCTACTGACTCAATCCACTCTGAATTTTCTTTCCCATACAAAAGGTTTTGTTTATCATTGTCCCTGAATTGTCCTTTATTTAGCAGATGCCTATTGCTTCCTTCTGTATGTTAGTGCAGTACACAAGGATGAGTGGAAGATGTCCCATTAGCCCTGCCCTTTCCATGGTTCAGAGGCTAGACCCACATTGCATGTGGTCAGAGACCACAGCAAGGGAAATCCTGTTCCACTCAGGAAGGAAACAAGCCCTGTTTCATAATTGCTTTTGTAGAAGATGGCCTATCTTCTTGTAGGATGACCTATAAAACCTACAGGACTGTAAATATTCAGACACTCCTGTGTAAATCATCACACCTGAATAAGTAAAAGAAAATATCCATCCCTGACACAGAAGTGTGCTTTTTTTGCCATATTTCAACTTCTTCCTCCGAAGTGGAATAGTACCACTGGTGACCATAGAAACATCTTAATGGCAATAATGATAATAATGATAATAATCTTCTTAGCTTGATTTGTATTTTAAATGAAATTTTTTTTAAAAAAAGGAAGGAAGGAAGGAAAGGAAGGAAGGAAGGAAGGAAGGAAGGAAGGAAGGAAGGAAGGAAG